>NC_141877.1:190137316-190438338 GCF_056163025.1 Triticum urartu | reverse complement strand
GACGAGCTGACACGTGTTTCGTCCAGCCAATAAGAATTTTACACGTGGAAATTTCCCATTGGTCGGGGCTGTTAACGGGTTATCGGATCCAAAACCCGACCCGATAGCTTAACGACGTTCCGTTACGGTGGATGCCACGTGTCGGTCACCCTTGACGAAAGCACTTCTGTGACGCGCGATTTATCGTCATGGAAGTGGACACTTCCGTGATGATAATTTTGGTAATGTCATGGAACACTTCTACGACAGCACAGGTATGACTATCTTGATTCTGTCATAAATTTGTCATGGATGTACATGCATGACAAAAAAAGCGACCTACTATGACAAACACGTATCATCACGGTAGTGTATTTTTTTGTAGTGAGGACTACCCAGTTGACGACCTCGAGCTTGCAGCTGTCATTCATGCACTGAAGCAGTGGCGACATTACCTTCTCGGTAATCGTTGCACGATCTTCACCGACCACCAAAGTCTGAAGTATCTGTTTACTCAGCCAGACCTGAACCTCCATCAGCAGAGATGGATGGAGACTGTTGCAGACTTTGACGTGGGTATATCCTATACCCCAGGCAAGGCTAATGTAATGGATGATGCCTTGAGCCGCAAGTCTTACTGCAACCACCTCCAGGTTCGCAAAGTTCAGCCCTCGCTTGTTGAAGAATTCAGAAAGTTGAACCTCCATATTGTTCCCCCTGGTGCACTCGCTCCCCCTCCTAAGGAGTTTCGCAAGATGAACCTCCGTGTTGTTTCCCAGGGTTCCCTCAATACCCTGTCTGTCGAACAGATCTCTTGGACTCCATCAAGAGAATTTAGGGATATGACTCTCAAGCCCACAAGATTAAGCGCTACCTCGTAGAAGGCAAGCCCTCCTTCTTCACTATTGCTGATGATGGCACCTTGTACTTCAAGGGCCGCCTAGTGGTGCCATGTTCAGAGGAAAGCAAAGATATGACACAGGAGGTTATGCAAGAAGCTCATGAGACGCCTCTATCTATCCATCCTGGTAGTACAAAGATCTACCAAGACATCCGTCAGAGATTCTGGTGGTCTAATATCAAGCAAGACATTGCTCGTTATGTTGCAGAATGTGACGTTTGTCGTCGTATCAAAGCTGAACATCAAAGGCCTGCTGGAACTCTACAACCTATCACTATTCCTGAATGGAAATGGGACCATGTTGAAATGGACTTCGTCACTGGATTCCCCAAATCGCAGAAAGGTAATGATGTTATCCTTGTCATCATTGACCGGCTTTCTAAAGTTGCACATTTTCTGGTGGTCAAAGAAACAATCACTACTAGTCAGCTTGCAACTCTCTACATGTCCAGAATTGTTTCACTTCACGATATTCCACTGGTTATTAGTTCAGACCATGGCAGCTTGTTCACTTCAAGATTATGTGCTAGTTTCCAAGAAGCTATGGGAACTCATCTGTCGTTCAGTACTACGTTTCATCCTCAGTCGCAAGGAAAAGTTGAACGTGTCAACCAAGTTCTCGAGGACATGCTTCGAGCTTGTGTAATTTCCTTCGGAAAGAAATGGGAGGAATCTCTTCCATATGCCGAGTTCTCTTATAATAATAGCTACCAAGCTAGTTTGAAGATGGCCCCCTTCGAAGTGTTATATGGACAAAAGTGTCGGGCCCCTCTGAACTGGTCAGAAACTGGGAACGTCCACTCTTCGCTCCGGATATTATCCAACATGCCGAAGAACAAGTCCGCATTATTCGTGAGAGTCTCAAGACTGCTCAGTCACGTCAGAAGAGTCAGTATGACCGTCATCATAAAGACATGGTCTATCAACCTGGCGAAAAGGCTTATCATCGAGTTACACCAATGAAGGGTGCTCACCGCATCAGGATCAAGGGCAAGCTAGCTCCTCGCTATATCGGTCCCTTCACTATTCTAGAAAGGCATGGAAAAGTGGCATATCAATTGGAGCTTCCGTCAAACCTTTCTCAGGTTCACGATGTGTTCCACGTGTCACAGCTCCGCCGTTGCTTCAAGGACCCAATCCGAGCAGTGGATCACGAAGTGCTCGAAATGCAACAGGACCTCTCCTATAAAGAGCATCCGGTCCGCATTCTCGACCAAGCTAAACGCCGCACATGTTAGAAAGGGATCAAGTTCCTCAAGGTCCAGTGGTCGCATCACTCTGAAGATGAAGCCACTTGGGAACGCGAGGACCGCCTACGTGATGAATACCCCGCACTGTTTCTTCTACGGCTAAAAATCTCGGGACGAGATTTGTTATAGTGGAGGAGATTTGTAACGCCCGGATAATTAGGCTACAGTAAAACTCCGCTAATGATGCCACGACACCTCTGTAACTGTTGATATACTCTTGTTATTTCAAAACCGGTTCAAAATTCAAATTCAAAATTATGGCAAACAACAAAAGTTTTCAAACGTTAAAATAAAAATGTTCGGAGTGTGTACTTAAATGCCTAGGTAATTATGGTGCAGAATACACATTTTTAGAAAAGTCCTAAATAATTTAAATTGAAATAAAACAGAAAATAAAATAAATAAACGAAAGAAATAAAAACAGAAGAAAAAAAACCACTTGGCCAACTGGGCCGTTCAGCTCAGCTGGCCGCCGAACCAACCGACCCTACTGGGCCTTGGCCCAGCCGGCCGGCCCATCCACCCTCATTGCCTCTCCATAACCCCCACTCCACCCGGTCAACCGCACTGACACCCCCACTCCTCCCCCCACGTCGTTCGCCCCCCCGATCCAGATCGGATCGGGGCTCGCCGTGCCAGGACGCCGCCGCCCGGAGCCCGCGCCACCTCGCCGGCCTGCCTCCTCCTCCTCGCCGGCCTACTTCCTCTCTGCCACGTCGTCTCTGGCCTCCTCCTCGCCCCCCGTTTCCCCTGACCCTATGAACCCGGTGAGGCCACGGCCTCCACTCCCTCCTCTCTGGCTCTCCCGCGCGCCAGCTGCCCCCCTGCGCTGCTGCCTGCTGCGTAGCTGCTCGCCGCGGCCGGCACCTTCCCTGGCCGCACTCCCCCAGTCACCACATCGGCCATCGCCCCGCGAGCCCCTGGCCACCGCGCTGCTCGCGCCGACCAGCGCCGTCCGGCTTCCGTGCCCGCGGTCACCCCCGACGCCGCACGCCCGTTCGTCGTCCACCGCGCACAAGCGCACCGCCCCGGTGCCTGCAACGTCCCGACCCGCACCACTCCTCGCCCTCGCTCCACCTCGTCGCCCCGATCTTCCTCACACACGCGCGCCCGCAACCGCACAGCTCTGCCCACCTCCGCCGCCCAGCAGCGCCACTACTCGCCGAACCGCCCCGTGGTGGTCCGGCCACACCCTCCACGGCCCCGACGTCCTCCTCCGGCGACCGCCCGCTTCGCTACGGCCCCGCCCCGCCGTGGCCTCACCGGCGCATGCTTCCCGGCGGCCTCGCCCCGCCGCACCACCCTGCGGGCAAGCGCCGCCCAGGCGCCTGATAACCCGCAAGTATAGGGGATTACAACAGTTTTTGAGGGTAAAGTATTCAACCCAAATTTATTGATTCGACACAAGGGGAGCCAAAGAATACTCTCAAGTATTAGCAGCTGAGTTGTCAATTCAACCACACCTGGAAACTTAATATCTGCATCAAAGTGTTTAGTAGCAAAGTAATATGATAGTACTTGTAACGGTAACAGAAGGTAACAGTAGTAAAAGTAATGTTTTTGGTATTTTGTAGTGATGATAGCAATAGCAACGGAAAAGTAAATAAGAGAAGAACAATATATGGAAAGCTCGTAGGCAATGGATCAGTGATGGAGAATTATGCCGGATGCGGTTCATCATGTAACAGTCATAACCTAGGGTGACACAGAACTAGCTCAAGTTCATTGATATAATGTAGGCATGTATTCCGAACATAGTCATACGTGCTTATGGAAAAGAACTTGCATGACATCTTTTGTCCTACCCTCCCATGGCAGCGGGGTCCTTACGGAAACTAAGGGATATTAAGGCCTCCTTTTAATAGAGAACCGGACAAAGCATTAACACATAGTGAATACATGAACTCCTCAAACTACGGTCATCACCGGTAAGTATCCCGATTATTGTCACTTCGGGGTTAATGGATCATAACACATAATAGGTGACTATAGACTTGCAAGATAGGATCAAGAACACTCATATATTGATGAAAACATAATAGGTTCAGATCTGAAATCATGGCACTCGGGCCCTAGTGACAAGCATTAAGCATAGCAAAGTCATAGCTACATCAATCTCAGAACATAGTGGATACTAGGGATCAAACCCTAACAAAACTAACTCGATTACATGATAGATCTCATCCAACCCATCACCGTCCAGCAAGCCTACAATGGAATTACTCACGCGCAGCGGTGAGCATCATGAAATTAGTGATGGAGCATGGTTGATGATGACGATGGCGATGGATTCCCCTCTCCGGAGCCCCGAACGGACTCCAGATCAGCCCTCTCGAGAGGTTTTAGGGCTTGGCGGCGGCTCCATATCATAAAACGCGATGATTTCTTCTCTCTTATTTTTTTCTCCCCGAAACACAATATATGTAGTTGGAGTCGGAGAGGCAACAGGGGGCCCATGAGGTAGGGGGCGCGCCCCCCACCCTCGTGGAGAGGTGGTGGGCCCCCTGGCCTTCATCTTTTGCAGGTATTTTTCATATTTTCTGAAAAGTTGCTTCGTGAAGTTACAGGTCATTCCGAGAACGTTTGTTTCTGCACATAAATAACACCATGGTAATTCTGCTGAAAACAGCGTCAGTCCGGGTTAGTTCCATTCAAATCATGCAAGTTAGAGTCCAAAACAAGGGCAAAAGTGTTTGGAAAAGTAGATACGTTGGAGACGTATCAACTCCCCCAAGCTTAAACCTTTGCTTTTCCTCAAGCAATTCAGTTGATAAACTGAAAGTGATAAAGAAAAACTTTTACAAACTCTGTTTGCTCTTGTTGTTGTAAATATGTAAAGCCAGCATTCAAGTTTTCAGCAAAGATTATAACTAACCACATTCACAATAACGCATAGGTCTCAAGTTTACTCATATCAATAGCATAATCAACTAGCGAGCCATAATAATAAATCTCGGATGACAACACTTTCTCAAAACAATCATAATATGATATAACAAGATGGTATCTCGCTAGCCCTTTCTGAGACCGCAAAACATAAATGCAGAGCACCTTTAAAGACCAAGGACTGACTAGACATTTTAATTCATGGTAAAAGAAATCCAGTCAAGTCATACTCAATGTAAACTAACAATAATGAATGCAAATGACAGTGCTGCTCTCCAACTAGTGCTTTTTTATAAGAGGATGATGATTCAGCATAAAAGTAAATAGACATGCCCTTCGCAAAGGGAAGCAGGGATTTGTAGAGGTGCCAGAGCTCGGTTTTGAAATAGAGGTGAATAATATTTTGAGCAGTATACTTTCATTGTCAACATAACAACCAAGAGATGGCGATATCTTCCATGCTACACACATTATAGGCGGTTCCCAAACAAAATGGTAAAGTTTATACTCCCCCTTCCACCAACAAACATCAATCCATGGCTTCCTCGAAACAACGAGTGCCTCCAACTAACAAGAGTCCCAGGGGGAGTTTTGTTTGCAATTATTTTGATTTAGTTTGCATAAAGCATGGGACTGGGCATCCCGGTGACCAGCCATTTATCTCGTGAGTGAGGAGCGGAGTCCACTCCTCTTGAGAATAACCCGCCTAACATGGAAGATACAGACATCCCTAGTTGATACATGAGCTATTCGAGCATACAAAACAGGATATTTATTTGAAGATTTAGAGTTTGGCACATACAAATTTACTTGGAACGGTAGGTAGATACCGTATATAGGTAGGTATAGTGGACTCATGTGGAATAACTTTGGGGTTTAAGGAGTTTGGATGTACAAGCAGTATTCCTGCTTAGTACAGGTGACGGCTAGCAAAAGACTGGGAAGCGACCAGCTAGAGAGCGACAACAGTCATGAACATGCATTAAATTTAATCAACACTGAATGCAATCATGAGTAGGATATTATCCACCATGAACATAAATATCGTGAAGGCTATGTTGATTTTGTTTCAACTACATGCGTGAACATGCGCCAAGTCAAGTCACTTAAATCATTCAGAGGAGGATACCACCCTATCATACCACATCATAACTATCTCAATAGCATGTTGGCACACAAGGTAAACCATTATAGCTCATAGCTAATCAAGCATGGCACAAGAAACTATGATCTCTAATTGTCATTGCAACATGTTTATTCATAATAGGCTGAATCAGGAACGATGAACCAATCATATTTACAAAAAAAAGAGGTCGAGTTCATACCAGCTTTTCTCATCTCAGCCAGTGCATCATATATCGTCATAATTGCCTTTCACTTGCACGACCGAACAATGTGAATAATAATAATAGTGCACGTGCATTGGACTAAGCTGGAATCTGCAGGTATTCAATAAATAGGAGAAGACAAGGCAATATGGGCTCTTTTGTCAGATAAACAACAATGCATATAAGAGCCACTTCAACAATTTAATTATGGTCTTCTCCTATCGACCCCCAAAGAAAATAAAAGAAATAAAACTATTTACACGGGAAAGCTCCCAACAAGCAAAAGAAGAACAGGAAATCTTTTTGGGTTTTCTTTTTAGTTACTACTACAAGCATGGAAATTAAACCGATTAAAAGCTACCACTAATTTTTTTTGGTTTTTCTTAAGGTTTATTAAACACACAAGAAGAAAGCAAAAAAAATTAAATTAATTAGCATGGATGATACAATGAAAAAATATGAGCACCGACATCTTAGCAATGAGTGTGTGAACATAAATGTAATGTCGGTGGGAAATACGTACTCCCCCAAGCTTAGGCTTTTGGCCTAAGTTGGTCTATGGCCACGGCTATCCTGGCGGATATCCATAATAGTAGCTGGGGTCGTACTGCGATGCAGCAGCTATCGCCTGCTGAGCTATAGCGTGGCGACGAGCGACCCCCGCTCTCCTCTCGTACTCATCTGCCTCCTCTCTGGTAATAGTATATCTTCCTCTTGCCTGATAATCAAAGAAGGAAGGAGCAGGGAGAGTAATATGGATAGCACGGCGTCTGTCAAAGATTAGTCGATACTGGAGAGGTGATTCGTTCCTCTCGACAAACTGGTGGTGAACCATAGCATTAAAATCTAGATAAGCAGGGGGTAATTCAATATCATCTTCGCGTATGGCTACACCAAGAAAATTAGCGATGCAGGTTGAATAAATTCCACCAAAGAAATCTCCATTAAATCTATTAAGATGCAACCTACATGCAACAATGGCTCCCAAATTATAAGATTTGTCTCCTAACACAGCACTCCGAAGAATACTGAGGTCAGGGACACACATGTGACATGCCTCATCTTTACCATTAATGCATCTACCTATGAAGAGAGCAAAGTAATGTATAGCAGGAAAGTGAATGCTCCCTATGGTAGCTTGTGTAATATCTCCAGATTCTCCCACAGTTATGCTAGCAAGAAAATCTCTAAATTCAGATTTTCCAGGATCCCTTATACTACCCCATTGTGGAAGTTTGCATGCAGTGGTAAAATCCTCTAAGTCCATAGTATAAGAATTTTCATAAAGATCAAACAGGACAGTTGGGGAATTACGTGATGTTGAAAATTCAAACCTCCTCACAAAGGTACTGGTGAGGTTGTGATATTGACTACACTTCTCTTCTTCGAAGCTCACAAGATCGGCATTACGCAAATATGCGTTGAATTCCTCAATTCCTGCTCGATCCATAAAATTTTTAGAAGGCCATTCACATGGACGCACTGGAGCGTCTCTTGGTGGCTCATCATCAGCATCATGCATTGCAAGCCTGGGTCCTTGCTTCCTTGAAGAACCACCTTGGAACATTTTCCTAAGCATATTTCTTCCTCTGAAAAATTCTGAAATTTTTTACTAACTTCAAAATAAAAGTAAACCAAACTCAATAATATTGATAGCAACTACTCCTACAAGTGCCTAGAGCCTATATCATGCATCAAAACTACTTGGAACCATATAAATTTGACATGCAAGCTCAAGAACAGGGTCACCTAAGTAGCAAAAATTTGCAATGAATAAAGCACTAGAACAAAAACTAATTGGACCAATGGAGGAGTCACATACCAAGGAACAATCTCTCCAAGCAGTTTTGTGAGAGGTGCTTTGAGCAAGGAGATCGAAAATGGCAGCAAAACGAGCTTGGACTCGGGTTTGAGCTGGTTATTCGTGTTTGCGGGAGGAAGAAGGAGTGTGTGGGTGAAAGAATGAGTGGAGGAGGGCCACCGTGGGCCCACGAGGCAGGGGGGCGCGCCCAGGGGGGTAGGGCGCGCCCTCCACCCTCGTGGGCAGGTGGTTGGGCCCCCTGTTGTGTTCTCAGTGCCAAATATTCTCAAATATTCTAGAAAAAATCATATTTAAATTTCAGGGCATTTGGAGAACTTTTATTTTTAGGGTATTTTTATATTGCATGGATAATCAGATAATAGACAGAAAAATATTTATTTTTATTTTATTTAATATAAATAACAGAAAGTAAAAGTGGGGTACAGAAGGTTGTGCCTTCTAGTTTCATCCATCTCATGATCATCAAAAGGAATCCACTAACAAGGTTGATCAAGTCTTGTTAACGAACTTATTCCGAATAACATGGAACCGGAGAAATTTCGAACAACACTATGTTACCTCAACGGGGATATGCACAACCCCAATAATAAGAATATCATATTTCTTCTTGACAGTAGCAAAAGGAAATTCAAAACCTCCAAATATAATCGATGGAATTTTTCCAATAGAATTGATACTATGAACTTGAAGTTGTTTCCTCAGAAAGTGTACCATATGCTCATTACCATTAACATGAAAAGTGACATTGCCTTTAGTGCAACCAATAACAGCCCCTGAAATAATAGACATACTATCGTCCTCAGGAATATCAAGAATAACAAAGTCCGTCAAAATAGTAACGTTTGCAACTACAACAGGCACATCCTCACAAATACCGACAGGTATAGCAGTTGATTTATCAGCCATTTGCAAAGATATTTCAATAGGTGTCAACTTATTCAAATCAAGTCTACGATATAAAGAGAGAGGCATAAGAGTAACACCGGCTCCAAGATCACATAAAGCAGTTTTAACATAGTTTCTTTTAATGGAGCATGGTATAGTTGGTACACTGGGATCTCCAAGTTTCTTTGGTATTCCACCCTTAAAAGTATAATTAGCAAGCATGGTGGAAATTTCAGCTTCCAGTATCTTTCTTTTATTTGTAATAATATCTTTCATGTACTTAGCACAAGGATTGGTTTTGAGCATATCAGTTAATCGCATACGCAAAAAGATAGGTCTAATCATTTCAGCAAAGCGCTCAAAATCCTCATCTTTTTCTTGGATGGTTTGGGAGGAAAAGGCATGGGTTTATGAAACCATGGTTCTCCTTCTTTACCATGTTTCCTAGCAACAAAGTCATTCTTATCATAATGTTGATTCTTTGATTGTGGGTTATCAAGATCAACAGCAGGTTCAATTTCTATATCATTATCATTACTAGGTTGAGCATCATCATGAACATTATCAATAACATTATTACTAGTTTCAGGTTCATTACCAGATTGTGTTTCAGCATGAAAAATAGAAATATCATTTGGATTCTCAGGTGGTTCAACAATAGGATCACTAGAAGCATGCAAAGTCTTATCATTTTTCTTTTTCTTCTTTTTAGACGAACTAGGTGCATCTATATTATTTCTCTGAGAATCTTGCTCAATTCTCTTAGGGTGGCCTTCAGGATACAAGTTTCCCGAGTCATTCTACCAGTTCTAGTAGCCACTCTAACAACATTATCATTATCTTTACTATTCAATTCATTGAGAAAATCATTTTGAGCTTTAAGTACTTGTTCTACTTGAGTGGTAACCATAGAAGCATGTTTACTAACAAGTTTAAGTTCACCTTTAACATTAGCCATATAATCACACAAGTGTTCAAGCATATTTGAATTGTATTTCAATTGTCTACAAAAATAAGCATTAAAGTCTTCTTGCTTAGCCATAATTTTATCAAACTCATCTAAGCATGGGCTAGCAAATTTAGTAAATGGGATTTCAGCTTTATCGTATCTATAGAGAGAATTTACCTTTACTACCTGTGTCGGGTTATCAAGACCATGAGTTCCTTCAATAGGTAATGGATTAAGATTATATGTTTCTTCAACAGGCAGTAAATTTAGACCATGTATTTCTTCAATAGGAGGTAAATTCTTAACATCTTCAGCTTTAATACCTTTTTCTTTCATAGATTTCTTTGCCTCTTGCATATCTTCAGGACTGAGAAATAGAATACCCCTCTTCTTCGGAGTTGGTTTAGGAATTGGCTCAGGAATTGGCCCCGGAGGTGTCCAATTATTTTCATTTGTCAACATATTGTTCAATAGAATTTCAGCTTCATCAGGTGTTCTTTCCCTGAAAACAGAACCAGCACAACTATCCAGGTAATCTCTGGAGGCATCAGTTAGTCTATTATAGAAGATATCAAGTATTTCATTTTTCTTAAGAGGATGATCAGGCAAAGCATTAAGTAATTGGAGAAGCCTCCCCCAAGCTTGTGGGAGACTCTCTTCTTCAATTTGCACAAAATTATATATATCCCTTAAAGCAGCTTGTTTCTTATGAGCAGGGAAATATTTAGCAGAGAAGTAATAAATCATATCCTGGGGACTACGCACACAACCAGGATCAAGAGAATTAAACCATATCTTAGCATCACCCTTTCATGAGAACGGAAATATTTTAAGGATGTAAAAGTAACGAGTTCCCTCATCTTTAGTGAACAGGGTGGCTATATCATTCAATTTAGTAAGATGTGCCACAACAGTTTCAGATTCATAACCATGAAAAGGATGAGATTCAACCAAAGTAATTATATCAGGATCAACAGAGAATCCGTAATCCTTATCAGTAACAAAGATAGGTGAAGTAGCAAAAGCAGGGTGAGGTTTCATTCTAGCATTTAGAGATTGCTTACTCCATTTTGCTAATAACCTTTTGAGTTCATTTATATTTTTGCAAGCTCAAATAGCTAAAGAAGCTCCTTGATCAAAAACATAACCCTTAGGAATAACAAGTGATTCTTCATCATCACTTTCATCAGTATCATCAGATTCAATATTTTCAATCTCTCTAGCCCTAGCAAGTTGTTCATCAAGAAAATCACTAAGTGGCACAGTAGTATCAGGCATAGAGGTAGTTTCATCATAAGTGTCATGCATAGCAGAAGTGGCATCATCAATAACATACGACATATCAGAACGAATAGCAAAAGCAGGTGTAGGTGTCGCAAGCTTACTCAAAACAGAAGGTGAATCAAGTGCAGAGCTAGATGGCAGTTCCTTACCTCCCCTCGAAGTTGAGGAATAGATCTTGGTTTTTGGATCTCTCATGTTCTTCATAATGATAAACAGATATATATCCCAGGTGACTAAAAGAATAGAGCTATGCTCCCCGGCAACGGCGCCAGAAAATAGTCTTGATAACCCGGAAGTATAGGGGATCGCAACAGTTTTCGAGGGTAAAGTATTCAACCCAAATTTATTGATTCGACACAAGGGGAGCCAAAGAATACTCTCAAGTATTAGCAGCTGAGTTGTCAATTCAACCACACCTGGAAACTTAATATCTGCAGCAAAGTGTTTAGTAGCAAAGTAATATGATAGTAGTGGTAATGGTAACAAAAGGTAACAGTAATAAAAGTAATGTTTTTGTTATTTTGTAGTGATGATAGCAATAGCAACGGAAAAGTAAATAAGAGAAGAACAATATATGGAAAGCTCGTAGGCAATGGATCAGTGATGGAGAATAATGCCAGATGCGGTTCATCATGTAACAGGCATAACCTAGGGTGACACAGAACTAGCTCCAGTTCATTGATATAATGTAGGAATGTATTCCGAACATAGTCATACGTGCTTATGGAAAAGAACTTGCATGAAATCTTTTGTCCTACCCTCCCGTGGCAGCGGGGTCCTTACAGAAACTAAGGGATATTAAGGCCTCCTTTTAATAGAGAGCCGGAACAAAGCATTAACACATAGTGAATACATGAACTCTTCAAACTACGGTCATCACCGGTAAGTATCCCGATTATTGTCACTTCGGGGTTAACGGGTCATAACACATAATAGGTAACTATAGTCTTGCAACATAGGATCAAGAACACTCATATATTGATGAAAACATAATAGGTTCAGATCTGAAATCATGGCACTCGGGCCCTAGTGACAAGCATTAAGCACAGCAAAGTCATAGCAACATCAATCTCAGAACATAGTGGATACTAGGGATCAAACCCTAACAAAACTAACTCGATTACATGATAGATCCCATCCAACCCATCACCGTCCAACAAGCCTATGATGGAATTACTCACGCACGGCGGTGAGCATCATGAAATTGGTGATGGAGGATGGTTGACGATGACGATGGCGACGGATTCCCCTCTTCGGAGCCCCGAACGGACTCCAGATCATCCCTCCCTAGAGGTTTTAGGGCTTGGCGGCAGCTCCGTATCGTAAAACGCGATGATTTCTTCTCTCTTACTTTTTTCTCCCCGAAACACCATATATGGAGTTGGAGTTGGAGTCGGAGAGGCAACAGGGGGCCAACGAGGTAGGGGGCGCGCCCTAGGGGGGCAGGCGCGCCCCCACCCTCGTGGAGAGGTGGTGGGCCCCCTGGCCTTCATCTTTTGCAGGTATTTTTTATATTTTCTGAAAAGTTGCTCCGTGAAGTTTCAGGTCATTCCGAGAACGTTTGTTTCTACACATAAATAACACCATGGTAATTCTGCTGAAAACACCGTCAGTCCGGGTTAGTTCCATTCAAATCATGCAAGTTAGAGTCCAAAACAAGGGCAAACGTGTTTGGAAAAGTAGATACGTTGGAGACGTATCAGCGCCCGTAGCCCCTCCCGGGTGGACACGGGGTGCGTGCCCGCACGCCCGAACCGTTATGGCCCCCTGGCCCAATGTCATGTGGGGCCTAGCCCCAGAACGTTTAATAAAAAAGAATTAAAAATAAAATAATCAATTAATTAATTAATTAAAGAATAAATTGACTTAATTAATCTTGATTAGATTAACTAATTATTTAATTAACCTGACTAATCTGCTAATTAAACTAATTAATTTAGTTAATTAGTTAACAGAGTATGACATGTGGGACCCACACGCCAGTTTGACCCAGTCAACATCTCTATTGACTGCTGACATCATGCTGACGTCATGATAACGTCAGCAAACACTATTCTGGATAATGTTAAATTAAAACAATTAAATAAATCCTAAAATGATTTCAATCTTTTAAAATTAATATAAAATAAATCGTAGCTCGGATGGAAAAACTTTGTACATGAAAGTTGCTCAGAACAACAAGACAAATCCGGATGCGTAGCCAGTTCGTCTGCCACACATCCCTAGCATAGCAAACATGCAACTTTACCCTCCGGTTCATCCGCCCAAAAACGCGAAACACCGGGGATACTTTCCCGGATGTTTTCCCCCTTCATCGGTATCACCTCCTACCGCGTTAGGGCACACCTAGCGCCGTGCTTTGACATGCCATGCATCATCACGCATATGTCTGCTTTATATTTATTGTTTCTTCCCCCTCTTCTCTCGCTAGACACCGAGACTGACGCCGCTGCTGGTGCCCCGGTCGACTACGTTGTTGACGACCCCTACTTGCGAGAGCAACCAGGCAAGCCCCCCCTGATCACCAGATATCGCCTATTCTTCTCTCTACTGCTTGCACTATGGTAGTGTAGCATGTTACTGCTTTCCGTTAATCCTATCCTGATGCATAGCCTATCATTGTTGCTATAGTTATTGATACCTTACTTGTAATCCTAAATGCTTAGTATAGGATGCTAGTTTATAATCAGTGGCCCTACATTCTTGTCTGTCTACCATGCTATACTATAGGGCCATGATCACTCGGGAAGTGATGACGGGTATATACTCTTACTAAATATATGATACTTGTGGAGACTAAAGACGGGTCGGCTCGAAGAGTACCCGCGAGTGATTCACGGATTGGGCCCGAAAGGACGTTTGTCCCGACGGCCCTCTGAGTGGATCTTTGTGGCAGAGCGACAGGGTAGGTTGAGATCACCTAGGAGAGAGGTGGGCCTGTCCCTGGTCGGCGTCCGCGGTTATTTCCAAATAACACACTTAACGAGATCTGGGTATTTGATCTAAGTCTGGCCACTGGCCTATACGCACTAACCAACTACGTGGGAACAGTTATGGGCACTCGGCGTCCTGGTATCAGCCGAAGTCTTCATGACGTCAGCGACTGAGTGGCGCGCGCCGGATTGGACCGTAAGCCTGCTCTTGTATTAAGGGGGCTAGGTATGCTTCTGGTCGCCCTCGCAACGTGCAGGTGTGCAATGGGCGATGGGCCCAGACCCCTGCGCCATAGGATTTAGACCGGCGTGCTGACCTCTCTGTTGTGCCTAGGTGGGGCTGCGACGTGTTGATCTTCCGAGGCCGGGTATGACCCAGGAAAGTGTGTCCGGACAAAGGGGATCGAGCGTGTTGGGAAATGTGGTGCACCCCTGCAGGGAAGTTTATATATTCGAATAGCTGTGTCCCTCGATAAAAGGATGACCCAGAGTTGTACTTTGACCTTTTGACAACTAGAACTGGATACTTAATAAAACACACCCTTCCAAGTGCCAGATACAACCGGTGATCGCTCTCTCACGGGGCGACGAGGGGAGGATCACCGGGTAGGATTATGCTATGCGGTGATACTTGGTGAACTTACCATCTACTCTCTTCTTCTGCTGCAAGATGGAGGTTGCCAGAAGCATAGTCTTCGATAGGCCTAGCTATCCCCCTCTTATTCTGGCATTCTGCAGTTCAGTCCACCTATATTACCCTTTTCATTTGATACATTGCATATGTAGTGTAGCTCCTTGCTTGCGAGTACTTTGGATGAGTACTCACGGTTGCTTTGCTCCCCCTTTTCCCCCTTTCTATACCCGTTTGTTGCAACCAGACAATGGAGTCCAGGAGCCACACGCCGCTGTCGACGACGACTCCTACTACACTAGAGGTGCCTACTACTACGTGCAGGCCGCTGACAACGACCAGTAGTAGTTTAGGAGGATCCCAGGCAGGAGGCCTGCGCCTCTTTCGATCTGTATCCCAGTTTGTGCTAGCCTTCTTAAGGAAAACTTGTTTAACTTATGTCTGTACTCAGATATTGTTGCTTCCGCTGACTCGTCTATAATCGAGCTCTTGTATTTGAAGCCTCGAGGCCCTGGCTTGTAATATGATGCTTGTATGACTTATTTTATTTGTAGAGTTGTGTTGTGATATCTTCCCGTGAGTCCCTGATCTTGATCGTACACATTTGCGTGTATGATTAGTGTACGATTGAATCGGGAGCGTCACATTATTGTCATGTGCGAGGCCTTTCTCCGTATTACCCCTCACTTCGGTTTATGGCTCAAGACCTTTAATGTGAAGCCGAAGGTAATCGAGGGGAAGCAAATAGAGTGTGGTGGTGCTACGGTGAACAAGCTCACCAATGCTTTTTGGTCCAAAGGCTCTTTCACGGAAGCTTCCAACCTATGGCAGTGGGTGTGGTCTTACATCACCGAACCCTGTGGTACCAAGTGGGCAGCTACACCTGCGTTCTTATCTGGCCCTCCATTATAGCTCGTTTCATGGATTAATAAGGGGCTGGACTGGGGATCAATTGATGAAGTGTAGACGCTACAAAGCTGCATCCGGAGCCTCCTCGAAAAGGACACGGGCCTCATCAATGTAATCTAGGTAATGCTAGTCTGACAGGTCCTACCGTGCCAGCGACGGCCCCTACGCATGTGGGAGTTCAATCTGGAAGGACCACGGACCCTTCAGCACTTCTTCGGCATGACGCACAAAGGAATGTGGAAGTTATTCTTCGGGACACGAAAGCAGTGGCCGGATACCACCGAAGACATCGGCCTCGACTGCAACCATCCGGATACCTCGATAAGCACTCGACTCCCGAACACAGTTTAGATAAATATCTCGTAGTACTAAGAAAACAATCTTCGAATAGGGTCGGGTAAAGAAGGCGGAACGAATTAGGTGTTCGGCCCCTCTTCCCGAAGACTCAGCTGATCCTGTGTTAACAAGGATGCTGGCTCCGGCGCCATATCAAATTCCGGCAAAGGAGGACAAGGAGGAGAGAAAGAAGGCCAAAGGTGGCCTCTATTCTAAAGGTACACCAGACGCTATGTCTGAGGAGATTGGGACTCCCTCTTCCGAGGACAAAAGAGAAGGGGAGGCTAACATCCCTTCCCCGCATGGGAAGAAGAGGACCGCCTCTGAAGATTTGGAGGTAGAGGCTCCCAAGCAAGGGAAGATGTCTTTGCCAGGTGTTTCAGGTTCGGAAGACGACGTTGACGCGCAACTCCTTCATAAGGACAAGCCTTTAGCCGAATCGTAAGTGAACAAAAGTGTCATAAACATATCCCGTTCTGATATGTCTCCGTCGTATCTACTTTTCCAAACACTTTTGCCCTTGTTTTGGACTCTAACTTGTATGATTTGAATGGAACTAACCCGGACTGACGCTGCTTTCAGCAGAATTGCCATGGTGTTGTTTTATGTGCAGAAAACAAATATTCTCAGAATGACCTGAAACTCCACGGAACATCTTAGAAAAAATAATAAAAAATCCTTGCCAAAGATGAAGACCAGGGGGCCCACACCCTGTCCACGAGGGTGGGGGCGCCCCCCCCCCCTCTAGGGCGCGCCCCCTACCTCGTGGCCCCACTGGATGCCCTCCGACGCCAACTCCAACTCTATATATTTGCTTTTGGAGAGAGAAAAACCAGAGAGAAGAAATCATCGCATTTTACGATACGGAGCCGCCGCCAAGCCCTAAAACATCTCGGGAAGGCTGATTTGGAGTCCGTTCGGGGCTCCAGAGAGGGGGATTCGTCGCCGTCGTCATCATCAACCATCCTCCATCACCAATTTCATGATGCTCACCGCCGTGCGTGAGTAATTCCATCATATGCTTGCTGGACGGTGATGGGTTGGATGAGATTTATCATGTATTCAAGTTAGTTTTGTTAGGGTTTGATCCCTAGTATCCATTATGTTCTGAGATTGATGTTGCTATGACTTTGCTATGCTTAATGCTTGTCACTAGGGCCCGAGTGCCATGATTTCAGATCTGAACCTATTATGTTTTCATGAATATATGTGAGTTCTTGATCCTATCTTGCAAGTCTATAGTCACCTACTATGTGTTATGATCCGGCAACCCCAAAGTGACAATAATCGGGACCACTCCCGGTGATGACCATAGTTTGAGGAGTTCATGTATTCACTATGTGCTAATGCTTTGTTCCGGTTCTCTATTAAATGGAGGCCTTAATATCCCTTAGTTTCCAATAGGACCCCACTGCCACGGGAGGGTAGGACAAAAGATGTCATGCAAGTTCTTTTCCATAAGCACATATGACTATATACGGAATACATGCCTACATTAGATTGATGAATTGGAGCTAGTTCTGTGTCACCCTATGTTATGACTGTTACATGATGAACCGCATCCAGCATAATTATCCATCACTGATCCGGTGCCTATGAGTTTTCCATATACTGGTTCTCGCTTATTTACTTTCCCGCTGCTACTGTTACAATCACTACAAAATACCAAAAACATTACTTTTGCTGCCTTTACTTTTTTTGCCGCTACCACCACTATCATATTACTTTGCTACTAAACACTTTGCTGTAGATACTAAGTTTCCAGGTGTGGTTGAATTGACAACTCAGCTGCTAATACTTGGGAATATTCTTTGGCTCCCCTTGTGTCGAATCAATAAATTTGGGTTGAATACTCTACCCTCGAAAGCTGTTGCGATCCCCTATACTTGTGGGTTATCAAGACTAATTTCTGGCGCCGTTGCCGTGGAGCATAGCTCTATTATTTGAGTCACTTGGGATTTATATCTGCTTATCATTATGAAGAACTTGAGAGTTCCAAAAACCAAGATCTATCCCTCAACTACGAGGGGAGGTAAGGAACTGCCATCTAGCTCTGCACTTGATTCACCTTCTGTTCTGAGTAAGCTGGCGACACCTAAACGTGCTTCTGCTATTCGTTCCGATATGTCGCATGTTATTGATGATGCCACTTCTTCTATGCATGATACTTATGATGAAACTGCTTCTATGCCTGATACTACTGTGCCCCTTGGTGAATTTCTTGATGAAAAAATTGCTAGGGCTAGAGAAAAAGAAATTATTGAATCTGAATACGATGATGAAAGTGATGATGAAAATATGCCTGTTATTCCTGAAGGATATCTTTTTTATATGGAATATTCTGCCACTATTTTAGCTTGCAAAGATAGATATGAGCTCAAGAGGTTATTAGTTAAATGGAACAAAGAATCACTTAGAGATAAAATGAAACCCGACCCTGCTTTTGCTACTTCACCTATTTGTGTTCCTGATAAGGATTATGAATTCTATGTTGATCCTGATATAATTACTTTGGTGGAATCTGATCCGTTTTATGGCTATGAATCTGAAACTGTTGTGGCACATCTTACTAAGTTAAATGATATAGATGCCCTGTTCACTAATAATGAGAGATCGCGTTACCTCTATATACTCAAAATATTTCCGTTGTCATTAAAGGGTGATGCTAAGATATGGTTTAATTCTCTTGATCCTGGTTGTGTGCGTAGTCCCTAGGATATGATTGATTACTTCTCTGCTAAATATTTCCCTGCTCATAAGAAACAAGCTGCTTTGAGGGAAATATACAACTTTGTGCAAATTAAAGAAGAGAGTCTCCCACAAGCTTGGGGGAGGCTTCTCAAGTTACTTAATGCTTTGCCTGATCATCCTCTTAAGAAACCCGAAATACTTGATATCTTTTATAATGGATTAACCGATGCTTCCAGAGATTACCTGGATAGTTGTGCTGGTTGTCTTTTCAAGGAAAGAACACCGGATGAAGCTGAAATTCTATTGAATAATATGTTGACAAATGAAAATAATTGGGCACCTTCGGAGCCAGCTCCTAAGCCAGCTCCTGCTCCAATTACTGAGCCTATTCCTATACCAACTCCGAAGAAGAGAGGTGTTTTATTTCTCAGCCCCGAAGATATGCAAGAGGCAAAGAAATCTATGAAAGAGAAAGGTATTAAAGCTAAAGACGTTAAGAATTTACCCCCTATTGAAGAAATACATGGTCTTAATTCACCGCCTGTTGAAGAAACTTATGATCTCAATTCTTTATTTATTGAAGAACCTCCTGACCCCGATATCCCGACACAGGTAGTAAAGGTAAATTCTCTCTATAGATATGATAAAGCTGAAGTTCCTCCTACTAAAATTGCTAGTCAGTGCTTGGATGAGTTTGATAACTTTATGTTTAAGCAAGATGACTTCAATGCTTATTTTGGTAGACAATTAAAAGAAAATGCTTATATGATTAGATGCTTGGGTGATTATATGGCTAATATTAGAGGTGAACTTAAACTTGTTAGCAAACATGCTTCTATGGTTACCACGCAAGTAGAACAAGTGCTTAAAGCTCAAAAAGAAGTGCTTGATGAAATGAATAGTAAGAAAAATGATTATGCTGTTAGAGTGGCTACTAGAACTGGTAGAATGACTCAGGAACCTTTGTATCCTGAAGGCCACCCTAAGAGAATCGAGCAAGATTCTCAGAGAAATAATATTGATGTTTCTAGTTCTTCTAAAAAGAAGAAAACGAAAAATGATAGAACTGTGCAAACTTCTAGTGAACCTATTGCTGAACCACCTGATAATCCAAATGATATATCTATGTCTGATGCTGAAACATAATTTGGTAATGAACATGAACCTAATGAAAATATTAATGATGATGTTCATGATGATGCTCAACCTAGTAATGACAATGATGTAGAAATTGAACCTGCTGTTGATCTTGATAACCCACAATCAAAGAATCAACGTTATGATAAAAGAGACTTTGTTGCTAGGAAACATGGTAGAGAAAGGGAACCTTGGGTTCAGAAACCCATGCCTTTTCCTCCAAAACCATCCAAGAAAAAGGATGATGAGGATTTTGAGCGCTTTGCTGAAATGATTAGGCCTATCTTTTTGCGTATGCGATTAACTGATGTGCTCAAAACAAATCCTTATGCTAAATATATGAAGGATATCATTACTAATAAAAGAAAGATACCGGAAGCTGAAATTTCCACCATGCTTGCTAATTATACTTTTAAGGGTGGAATACCAAAGAAACTTGGAGACCCCGGAGTACCTACTATACCTTGCTCCATTAAAAGAAATTATATTAAAACTGCTTTATGTGATCTTGGAGCCGGTGTTAGTGTTATGCCTCTCTCTTTACATCGTAGACTTGACTTGAATAAGCTGACACCTACCAAAATATTTTTGCAAATGGCTGATAAATCAACTGCTATACCTGTTGGTATTTGTGAGGATGTGCTTGTTGTGGTTCCAAACGTTACTATTTTAACGGACTTTGTTATTCTTGATATTCCCGAGGATGATAGTATGTCTATTATTCTTGGAAGACCTTTTCTTAATACTGCAGGGGCTGTTATTGATTGCAACAAAGGCAATGTCACTTTTCATGTTAATGGTAATGAGCATACGGTACACTTTCCGAGGAAACAACCTCAAGTTCATAGTATCAACTCCATTGGAAAAATTCCATCGATTATAATTGGAGGTTTTGAATTCCCTCCTCCTACTGTCAAAAAGAAATATGATATACTTATTATAGGGGATGTGCATATCCCCATTGAGGTAACTTAGTGTTATTCGAAACTTCTCCGGTTTCATGATTATCGAAATGAATTTGTTAACAAGACTTGATCAACCTTGTTAGTGGATTCTTTTTGATGAGCATGAGATGGATGAAACTAGAAGCACAAACTTCTGTACCATCTCTATATTTTCTGTTAATTAGTAGAAATAAAGTAAATATAGTATTTTTCTGTCTGTTTCATGGTTTATCCGTGCAATATAAAAATATCCCGAAAATAAAAGTCCTAAGAATGACATGCCAATTTAATATGATTTTTTTGGGAATATTTGAGGATTTACTGTGCAAAAATTACCGCGGGAGGAGCTGCCACCTGGCCACAAGGGTGGTGGGCGCCCCCCCCCCCTCTAGGGCGTGCCCCCCTGCCTCGTGGGCCCACGGTGGCCCTCCTCCACTTATCCCAGCACCCATCTTCTTCCTCTGTCTCGCACAAACCCGAAAACCAACTCAAGCATGAGTTCCAGCCACTTTTGCTGTGGTTTTCGGTCTCCTTGCTCAAAGCACCTCTCACAAAACTGCTTGGGGAGATTGTTCCTTGGTATGTGACTCCTCCATTTGTCCAATTAGTTTTTGTTCTAGTGCTTTATTCTTTACAAATTTGTGCTGCATAGGTGACCATGTTCTTGAGCTTGCATGTCAAATTTATATGGTTCTAAGTAGTTCTAATGCTTGATATAGGCTCTAGGCACTTGTAGGAGTAGTTGCTATCAGTTTTATTGAAGTTGGTTCACTTTTGTTTGAAGTTACAAAAAAATTCAGAATTTTTCAGAGAAAAACAATATGCTTAGGAAGATGTTCCAAGGTGGTTCCTCTAAGAAGCAAGGACCCAGGATTGTTATGCGCGATGCTGACGAGGATCCACCAAGAGATGCTCCAGTACGGCCTTGTGAATGACCGTCGGAAAATTTTATGGACTGTGCGGGAATTAAAGAAGAATTCAAAGCATATTTGCGCAATGCCGGTCTTGAGGATTTTGAGGCTAACAAATGCCCCCAGTATCATGATCTCACAAGTTCATTTGTGAGGAGGTTTGAGTATTCATCTTCGCGTAACTCTCCTTCAGTCATGTTCGATCTCTATGACAAATCTTATACCATGGACTTAGAGGATTTCACTTCTACTTGCAAACTTCCATCATGGGGTAGTGTTAGGGATCCCCCTAAATCTGAATTTAGAAACTTTCTTTCTCGTATAACTGTGGGGGAATCTAGAGATATAACGCAGGCTACCATAGGGAGCATTCACTTTCCTGCTATACATTATTTTTCCCTCTTCATCGGTAGATGCATAAATGTTAAGGATGAAGCATGTCACATGTATGTCCCTGATCTTTGCATTCTTAGGAGTGTTGTGTTAGGAGACCAATCTTATCATATGGGAGCCATTGTAGCTCGTAGGTTGCATCATAATAGACATAATGGAGATTTCTTTGGAGGAATTTATGCAACCCGCTTAGCTCATTTTCTTGAGATAGACATTCGTGAGGGTGATACGGAGTTACCTCCTACATATTTAGATTATAACTCTATGGCTTCGCACCAGTTTGTCGAGAGGCCTGAATCACCTCTCTTATATCATTTAATTTTTGATCAATGACGTGTTTTCTGTATTACTCTCCCTGCTCCTGCCTTCTTTGATTCACAGACAAAAATAAGATATGTTATTACCAGAGAGGAGGCAGAAGAGTACGAGAGGAGAGCGGAGGCAGCTCGACTCCATGCTGTAGCTCAGCAGGCGATAACCGCTGCACATCAGTATGATCCCAACTATTCTTCGTCGCAGTACGACCCCAGCTACACCTATGGGTATCCGCCAGGCTATCCCTGGCAATAGACCAACTTAGGCCAAAAGCCTAATCTTGGGGGAGTACGTATTTCTTAGCGACATTACATTTATGCTCACACACACTCATTACTAGATGTCGGTGCTCATACTCTTTCACTATAATATCCATGCTAGTTTATTTTCTTTTTCCTGCTTTCTTCTTGTGTGTTTATTAAACCTTAAGAAAAAACAAAAAAATTAGTAGTAGTTTATTTTTCTGCTATAGTAGTAATAATTAAAAAGAAAACCCAAAAATATTTCCCGTTCTTCTTTTGCTTGTTGGGAGCTTTCCCGTGTAAATAGTTTTATTTCTTTTCTTTTCTTTGGGGGTTAGCAGGAGAAGACCATAATTAAATTGTTGAAGTGGCTCTTATATGCATTATTGTTGATTTAACCCAGAGCCCATATTGCCTTGTCTTCTCCTGTTTATTGAATGCTCGCAGATTCCAGCTTAGTCCAATGCACGTACACTCTTATTATTATTCACATTGTTCGGTCGTGCAAGTGAAAGGCAATTATGATGATATATGATGGGCTGACTGAGATGAGAAAAGCTGGTATGAACTCAACCTCTTTTGTTTTTTTAAATATGATGAGTCCCTCGTTCTTGATTCAGCTTATTATGAATAAACATGTTTGCAATGACAATTAGAGATCATAGTTTCTTGTGCCATGCTTGATTAGCTATGAGTTATAATGATTTACCTCGTGTGCCAACATGCTATTGCGATGATTATGATGTGGTATGATGGGGTGGTATCCTCCTTTGAATGATTTAAGTGACTTGACTTGGCACATGTTCATGCATGTAGTTGAAACAAATCAACATAGCCTTCACGATATTTATGTTCATGGTGGATTATATCCTACTCATGCTTGCATCCAATGTTTATTAATTTTAATGCATGTACATGGCTGTTGTCGCTCTCTAGTTGGTCGCTTCCCAGTCTTTTGCTAGCCTTCACTTGTACTAAGCGGGAATACTGCTTGTGCATCCAATCCCTTAAACCCCAAAGTTATTCCAGATGAGTCCACTATACCTTCCTATATGCGGTATCTACCTGCCATTCCAAGTAAATTTGTATGTGCCAAAATCTAAACCTTCAAATAAACATTCTGTTTTGTATGCTCGAATAGCTCATGTATCAACTAAGGTTGTCCTTATCTTCCGTGTTAGGCGGGTTATTCTCAAGAGGAGTGGACTCCGCTCCTCACTCATGAGAAAATGGCTAGTCACCGGGATGCCCAGTCTCATGCTTTATGCAAACTAAATCAAAATTAATTGCAAACAAAACTCCCCCTGGGACCTGATGTATGTTGGAGACACTCGTTGTTTCGAGCAAGTCATGGATTGATGCTTGTTGGTGGAGGGGGGGTATAAACTTTACCATTCTGTTTGGGAACCGCCTATAATGTGTTTAGCATGGAAGTTATCGCCATCTCTTAGTTGTTACGTTGACAATGAAAGTATACCGCTCAAAATGCAATTTATCTCTATTTCAAAACCGAGCTCTGGCACCTCTACAAATCACTGCTTCCCTCTGCGAAGGGCCTATCCATTTACTTTTATGTTGAGTCATCACCCTCTTATTAAAAAGCACTAGCTGGAGAGCACAGCTGTCATTTGCATTCATCACTATTAATCTATGTTGGGTGTGACTATGATTGGATCTCTTTTACCATGAATTACAATGTCTATTCAGTCCTTGATCTTTAAAGGTGCTCTGCATTTATGTTTTGCGGTCTCAGAAAGGGCTAGCGAGATACCATCTTGTTATATCATATTATGATTGTTTTGAGAAAGTGTTATCATTCAAGATTTATTATTATGACTTGCTAGTTGATTATGCTATTGATATGAGTAATTATGAGACCTGAGAATTATTGTAAATGTGGTTAGTTATGATCTATGCTGAAAACTTGAATGCTGGCTTGACATGGTTACAACAACAAGAACAAACAGAGTTTGTAAAAGTTTTTCTTTCTTTCTTTCAGTTTGTCAACTGAATTGCTTGAGGACAAGCAAGGGTGTAAGCTTGGGGGAGTTGATACATCTCCGTCGTATCTACTTTTACAAACACTTTTGCCCTTGTTTTGGACTCTAACTTGTATGATTTGAATGGAACTAACCCGGGCTGACGCTATTTTCAGCAGAATTGCCATGGTGTTGTTTTATGTGCAAAAAACAAATATTCTCGGAATGACCTGAAACTCCACGGAACATCTTAGAAAAAAAATCCTCGCCAAAGATGAAGACTAGGGGGCCCACACCCTATCCACGAGGGTGGGGGCACCCCCCCCCCCTCTAGGGCGCGCCCCCCTACCTCGTGGGCCCCTGGATGCCCTCCGACGCCAACTCCAACTCTATATATTTGCTTTCGGAGAGAAAAAAACCAGAGTGAAGAAATCATCGCGTTTTACGATACGGAGCCGCCGCCAAGCCCTAAAACCTCTCGGGAGGGCTGATCTGGAGTCTGTTCAGGGCTCCGGAGAGGGGGATTCGTTGCCGTCATCATCATCAACCATCCTCCATCACCAATTTCATGATGCTCACCACCGTGCATGAGTAATTCCATCGTAGGCTTGCTGGACGGTGATGGGTTGGATGAGATTTATCATGTAATCGAGTTATTTTTGTTAGGGTTTGATCCCTAGTATCCATTATGTTCTGAGATTGATGTTGCTATGACTTTGCTATGCTTAATGCCTGTCACTAGGGCCCGAGTGCCATGATTTCAGATCTGAACCTATTATGTTTTCATGAATATATGTGAGTTCTTGATCCTATCTTGCAAGTCTATAGTCACCTACTATGTGTTATGATCCGGCAACCCCGAAGTGACAATAATCGGGACCACTCCCGGTGATGACCATAGTTTGAGGAGTTCATGTATTCACTATGTGCTAATGCTTTGTTCCGGTTCTCTATTAAAAGAGGCCTTAATATCCCTTAGTTTCCAATAGGACCCCGCTGCCACGGGAGGGTAGGACAAAAGATGTCATGCATGTTCTTTTCCATAAGCACGTATGATTATATACGGAATACATGCCTACATTACATTGATGAATTGGAGCTAGTTCTGTGTCACCCTATGTTATGACTGTTACATGATGAACCGCATCCGGCATAATTATCCATCACTGATCCGGTGCCTACGAGTTTTCCATATACTGGTTCTCGCTTATTTACTTTCCCGCTGCTACTGTTACAATCACTACAAAATACCAAAAACATTACTTTTGATGTCTTTATTTTTGTTGCCGCTACCACCACTATCATATTACTTTGCTACTAAACACTTTGCTACAGATACCAAGTTTCCAGGTGTGGTTGAATTGACAACTCAGCTGCTAATACTTGGGAATATTCTTTGGCTCCGCTTGTGTCGAATCAATAAATTTGGGTTGAATACTCTACCCTCGAAAGCTGTTGCGATCCCCTATACTTGTGGGTTATCACGTTCCTTTTCGCTTACAAGGGTAACATGTGAAACATATGTTTGCAGTCCGGCACGCATTCTTCCTCAACAGTCCTCCTCCTTGGGGGATCTTCTTCCGGAGATGATGGAAAGCGAGACGCCTCCACAGGCCCTCTCGCCCAATAGGGCGGACGACTTTGAGGTGTCGTCTCGAAGGATTTCTCCTGATCAACAAGTGGTGCAAGGGATAATGAAGACCACGCCCGAAGGTGATACTCCGGCAGTCCAGGGTTCGGGGCATGCATCCCCTTCGGGGACCAACAATAAAGGCCTCGAACTATCCGGTTTACAGCCAGAGACAACTCTAGGGTCGAGTAAACACATCCCTCCAAAGGAAGTCCGTACTCCCACCACCGCTTCTAGGAATCAGGAGGCGCCAGATACATTGATGGACGTGTTGCGACATGTGCCCATCTCAGATGAACATCATACCTTGATGGGTACGGTAGTTGAGAGGATTTTGTCTGCGAGAAGCGGATTGAATGAATTCTTCATGGGCCTGCTAAGAGGTTTCGAGGTATGCCATGTAATATCTTCAATTGCACTCTACATAAGAAAATGCACCCATGTATAGATAGTAGCCCCTGAGACTTTGGTTGGCGTCCAGAAGGATGCATCAGAGGATCAAAAAAGATATGCCTAGGAAATAATCTAACTAATTGAAACACGGGCTGTTTCATCCATGGCGACTGTCGGTGCTACAGAGGTTGCAGATCTGAAGCAGAAACTTGATGTGGTGGATGACGACATCACGCTTATTAACAGGCGGCTTGACGAGGCGCAAGGTATGTTTTGGGGCAGTCAGTATATGTATGTATAATAATATGAGCATGAAGCTGAGAATTATATGCTGAGATATGCATAACCGCAGATGGTGCTGCCGCGGTTGAGATCCTGTGGGCTGAGCTCGTCCGGGCCAAGGAGCAAGCTAGGATGAGTGATGCGGTTGCCAAGAAGGCAGCCACTGAGTTAAAAGCCGAACAGGCTGCTCGGCGCCAATGCGAGGAGAGAATATCTACCATGCCGCGTGAGCTAAAGGATGCCACTATCCGATGTGAATTCCTCGAAAAGGATAGCAAAGTCAAAACGACCGATCTTGACAAGGCCTTACAAGAGGCGAGAGAAGCACGGTCCGAGTCTAGAGCGGCTCGGGAGGAGATCCGGCAAGCTGGGGAAATAGCGGCCGGTAACCCTTCTTATTACAGACTAAATTTGGTGATCCAAAGTATGCCTCGCTTAACCAAATGTGGAGTTCTCCAGACGCATTCTTGGACATGCCGAAGAGTGTCTCCGATGCGGCACAGTTTTACCAAGCGCAAGAAGGACATGCAACGGAGAAGCTTTTCTGGTCGCAATTCAGCATGCCAAAGCGTCCGCTGTTGCTGAAAGAACAGATGGCCTAGTGGACCGAGCTCCACAGAATATACGGATCTACCATGAAGGACGTTGTGGTCCGGCTGTGGCTGACGGAGCCAATTCCGAATAGTTATTTCGGTTTGGTGCAGCAACTTGTTGATGCGGTGCCGCATATTGACGCCGTTAAGCGGTCAACATGCATTGAAGGTGCACGGATGGCCCTTGCCCGCGTCAAGACGTACTGGGCGAAGATGAAAGCCACCGATATTGCAACAAAGAGTCCACCCGGGGGCAAGGACCATCACACGCCGGAGCATTATTTTGAGGATGTCCTTGAGGGCGCCTGCTTGATAGACGGTCAGTGCTCGAAGGATATGATATTCGAGTGATTGTACCAAAATTTTAAAAACAATATTATGATATTTTATAGGCTATGCTTTTTGCCTGAAGGATTTGGTTCCTCCTGTGCGGCCGTTTTTTGTATAATCTGAAAGTTTTCTAGTCGTCGGCTTCAGCCCCCTCGCATATAATACGGGGGTGTTCGTAAAAGCACATGATCACTCTTGACCCAACGTCTTGGTCCATGAAGGAGGTGCCAATGCAGCGAACTAGGCAATCGGACTATAGGGCTTTAACACTTTCACTTAGCCATAGGAGTTTGACGGTGGGTCTATGATATAGCCCCTGGTATGTACGCGGTTGTCCGAATACGGTGCGTTACATAGGTGACCAGAAGAATGGCCCTTCATTTAATATGGAAGGAATCGCGAAATATTCTGATAAGTCATCGAGTGGTTGACCAGCTCTCGCTGCATCATGACAGTTAGTTTTCGGCTTTCTCTACTGAGGTGCTTGACTAGATGAACCGGAAACACAATCGCAGTAGTTCTCCCTTTACTACCTTAGCCAATAGGGCGGAACGTAAGGTAGTAAGCACAGGAGCCGGGCAACCCAACTATTGACCAAAGACATGATTCGGAGTGATGCATATAAGGCCAAACTCGTGACACCGAAGTATGCTATAAAGCTGTTCGAACTTGTCGGCAACTCATATGTTGCCATATCGAGCCCCTGGCAATTTGTGCCGAGGTGCATGCATGAAACAACCGAAGAAGAAAAATTCAGTTCTTAGAAAAAGCAACTAATGAATACGGACTATGTTCACTGGAATATGATTGATACGTCAAACGCAATCTTTCAGATTATAACGCCACTACCTGGAATATTTAACATGTCGGGGGTTGAAGGCTCGGGAAAAAGGCACTTTACAGGTTTGAAATAAAAAGTGTGGTCTACAAAAAATTATTTGGACCTCCTGTCGCACGTCTGTGTTGCCTTGCCTCGGCGAAAGAACTCCTGGGCAGGAGTAGCCTTTGGTTATCCATACGAAGCCAAACTCAGAAAGAGTCCGTACGATGACTAGGCTTTGAGTCACCTGTGGTAAAAGATAGATGATAATTAGAAAAAAGGGGGAAACACTATGGGAGTGCGGACCGCATTGTAGGCCCGTCCGTATTGTGCCTCCGCCGATGACCAGGGTATTTTAAGTGCATAATTATGTATGCACGGTATAAATTTCGCAGCTATATGAGGCGAATGATGGAGGCTGAATTGCTTATCCAGCTCTGAGATTGATCGGTCATGTTTAATAGAGACTGGCGGCTTGATGGCCGATGATATGCGCGGCTTGATGGGGCCGCTTTGTACTTCGACTGCAGTAGCCATAGTATGCTCCTCCGTACGGAGGGAGCATTCCGTGTTTCCGTTTATCATGATGATGCCACGTGGACCGGGCATCTTAAGATGTAGATAAGCATAGTGTGGGACCGCGTTAAAACGAGCAAAAGCGGTATGCGCGAGCAGTGCATGGTAGCTACTGCGGAACGAGACAATATCGAAGGTCAAGCCTTCGCTTTGAAAGTTGTTCGGCAAGCCGAAAACGACTTCCAATGTGATTGAACCCGTGCGGTGAGCTTCTATGCCGGGTACTGCTCCTTGAAGGAAGTTGTGGTGGGATTGATTCTTGAAGGATCAATGCCCATTTTGCGGACAGTGTCCTGGTAGAGTAGATTAAGGCTACTGTCGCCGTCCATAAGGACTTTCGTGAGATGGAACCCGTCGATAATTGGGTTGAGGACCAGAGCTGCCAAACCTTCGCGACGGATACTAACTGGGTGGCCTTTGCGATCAAAAGTGATCGGGCAAGCCGCCCATTGGCTATATTTGGAGGTGACTGGCTGGATGGACTCCCTCAATGCCCCCGGCTAAAATCAATAGCTACATGCTCGAGCTCCCAGAACTGGCTGCCAAAGATCATGTAGTCATGCTCACCAAGATCCAGCCACTCATCTGCAAAATAAAAAAAGAAGGAACACATCAAGGGTAAGTTCAAATACATAATTCATGACAATACTAATCAAGAAGTACAAGCTCCAAAAAATTACAAAAGTTCATGCATATGTACAGGGTTAGATGCCAAACAAACCCCGGAAGTCAACATCAAACACATCGCTAGTTGCACAGGTATACAGCAAAGTCTTTCTAATGTCAAGAATGTCTTTGTGGCTGTAATCCAACATTTCAATCACACCATCCTCCCGGCAATGATAGGTCTTGCAGTTTTGTCGCATAAAGAAGCCACAATCATGGCTGTTAACAACAGAAAAAACAAAAGGGTACATCACAAATTCAAAATATAGGAACACAACCAAAAATTCAAAAATACAGGAACACCATGCTCCCAACAACAAAAACAACTAATAAAAATCATTAAAATGGATACTCGTGTGTTTTGCTGCTGCGACACCCGCACAAACTCGCAAGAGAAACCATCAATATGCGCCGGCGAGAACGGTTTCGCCATGTCTACGCTGGACTCCCACCAAAGCTTCTTTATGTTATCTGTCATAGTCCTTAAGAATCTAACTGCATCACTCCAGGTTTCATCGCGGAGTGAATCAAGACACTCAAAACGACGGAACCTCAAATTCAGAACAATCAAGCACCAATGCCCAGATTCTTCACTAGGCTTCATGGCAGCCGCAAATGACGACGGATCAAAAGTAGGGAAAAGAAGCTGACAAAAAATGGCAGAGGAAAAATGAATTTAAAAAATCATAATGAAACAAAAAATCCAGCCTCCAAACAATAAAATAAAAGTGGGAAATTGAAATTCAGAAGTACAAACAAATCAGATAATCATAAGTTCTAATTGACTAAGCAACCCACTACAAAAAAGTAAATGCTACTCAAGTTTATATCCACCACCCAAACTTGCAACAAACATATCAGTTCAATTTCCTTGCGACAGTAAGTGCAGCTTTAAAAAAAGAAGCACACATCATTCGTAAGTACGAGGGTAAAGAGCAGGCTACTCAAGTTCATTCCCACCTCCCAAACTTGCAAGAAAACATGACAGTTCTAGTTCACGAGTACAATAAGTTCAAGTTAACCTACTTGGTCAAAACCATCAGCCCCTGATCTCGTGAACCATTGTAGCACATTGGCATCAATATTTCCATCATGGATCTTGGTCTGTTGTACAAAAAGAACAACAATAGTTAGAAAATTCCCAAAATAACTTATCATCCTATGTAGAAAGCAAAATACTGACCATCACCCATCTGGGAACTATCAACTTGTTAGTGTCTCGGTACTTCTGACGTAAAGAATATAAAACAACGTCAACACTGTCTGAGTTGAGCATGCCAGTGGGGACAAACACTTTAGCAATAGAACCAACACTTGCATAACATTCGCTATTTTGAAACATCGGCTTTTCACTAGGAAAACACAAAAGATTACATGGATTAAAACTACTGCAATAACAACAATAGTCATATGAGAGAAAGAAAAAGAGACAAAAATGATACATGCAGAATCCCAAACTAACCGTTTCCCACGGTTTGTGCGCAACCTCGTAACAACGAAGAAAAACAAATCAATCTTAGCAACATTAGCACCTTTTGCTTGCAGAAAAAGAAGAAAAAATAATAAGTTCAAGCACTACAAATGAACATGTCCAAAATGCCATAAATGAGAAGTATGCCTCATTTACAAGTCCTTACCTGCACTATCAGCGTTTGACGACGGTAGTTCCTGTGATGACACCAGTATGCCTCCAGTTTCAGGGTTTGACGATGGAAGATCTTGTGAGGACAGTAATATGGCCGCGCTTTCAAGGTCTGAAGAAAGAAAATCCTGGGATGACAGGACCGCCTCCTGCGTCAAGGGGCCAGAAGAAATCGACAGAAGTAAATCATCATCCTCAGATGGCACCTCCTCCACGCTAGAGGCATCTTGCAATGCATCATCGTAATCAAGCCCTCTAGGCGGGAAATTTTCCAACGGGAAATCTTCACAATCAGAAAGATTTTCATTCTCAGCAGTACCAACACCAGACGATTTGGCATCAAGTATGCCGGCAGCACCAACATCGTCATCAGTAACTTTGCTACCAACATCACGCCCACTGCTCAATGCAACACCACAAGCCTCATCTCCAACACTAACGGCATCCTCACACTCAACATCAGTAATCTGAAAAAATAAAAATTCAGAAAAAGTGAATAATATGAGCAAAACTAACAATCAAAAAAAGCTAGCAAGAGGTGCACAGGCCAACTATTATAGCTAAAAAGAAATAGCAGCGAAAACTGCATATAAAATTAATGCAAGCACAGAAAAACAAAACCTTAGCAGCATTCACAGCAACATCATCGATCTTGTTGCTACTAACATTCAAAGGAACATCACCAATGGTCGAACAAGGCTCATCGCCAACAACACAACCATGTTTCATAGTAATGAAGCAAAAAACAATGCTATTATTAGCAACAATAAACACAAGGAATTAAACTACACTAGCAAAAAGGTAGGTATCACCTACAAACTATTAACAGTGTGCGATAGAAAAATGAACATGTAAGGAACATTGGTGTGCATGAAAATTCAAGAATATATATAAACACAATAAAAAATAAAAATAACATTGCACTTATCAGTAGATGGATCATTAACTCCACAGTCAACAGCAGCCTCAACATTATGACTGGTCTCTTGCATGAAAGACAATAAACAGATGAACATGAGAAAGTTCAACTACAATACTAACAGCAGAACAACATAGTAAAAAATGCAAACATCAATGACTGACTCACATCAACAACAGGGGGCTCCAAGCCAACATCATTCGTACGGTGGTCAGAAACATTAGCCTTAGTACCATCACCAGCCCTACTGTCGGTGGCAGCAGCCTCACCCTGCTCAATCTGCCTGATAATAACACTGACACTTTCTTCATATGGCTTGCAGAGAGAGTCTTGCATAGTTTTGAAATGCTTCATGTTGTTTAACAGACAACCTAGCTCTGAATTAGTTGAGCGGCACCATCACGCATATCACTAATTAAAATTCTCTCCAACTCAATATAGTCTGCTGCTTCCTCAGCATTAAATTGATGACCTTCAGGAAGGATACCATTGATACAGCTCAGACGCTCAACTGTAGTTGGGACCTTTTTCAGCTCAGAACTCACATTACTAAAAATATGCTCAGCATGCTCCAACGTAGAAACAGCTACATCAATACCAAAACCGTGCCTCTGTGAAGTACTAGCATTACTAGGGCAAGGGGGAACATAACCAGCACCCTCAACACCACGGCCATCTCTCAACTCATCGTGCAGAGATGAAATCTTAGGAACTTGAGACGACGACATCTCCAGGACTGGTTGTTTGTACACTCGGAAAAAGACAACCTCCTCTTGAGTTTTCCACTACAAACAAGGGGAAAATGAGTTAATTAATCAATGCAACACACAGGGAAAAATAAACATTATATTAAAAGATTTAAATCAATAACACTAACGATCTTTCACTATCAGTGCCAATTTGTTAGTATTTACCAACAGGCCAGTTGAACAAGAGATTCAGTTCAACCACACATGACACAACAGTACTAAAAATCATACCTAAACCTCACAAAGCTTAAGAAATGACAAAATCTAAATAGGTAACTCTGCAGTACACATGTTCACTCCAGCAAAAATAGCTATACCTAAAAAAAAGGTCTGCAAGACACACTACCGCAGGATGCTGCTAACACGATACTATGATCAGAGCCCTTCGACGAAACTGTGTGCAATGACATAATCGCAAACGGTGGTGTAAAATAACTGTCAAAAAAGGTGCAAAACATTTGCGAAGGTGGATGCATCAAACACGGTTCAAATTTTAGTTGTGTGTGCGATGCAGGGCATACGGTTCAGCTCAATTAACTGTTTGCGATGAGGAGGAATAAAAGAAATGAGCAGCCAGATGAAGGCGTGTGCGATATACAGCATACGGTTCACTGGGATGAACTATGTGTGATTAGACAACACAAAAGAAACGGCTAGCCCGATCAAGGTGTGTGCGATGTACAGCATACGGTTCACTCGGATGAACTGTTTGTGATTAGGAAAGAGAACATAAACGGTTCAATATAATAAGATGTGTGTGATACGCGGCAAACAGGCCTGTAATCAGAAATGTGTGCGAAGACCGATAATAACATAGACGATTGCTTCTAATAAGACGTATGTGATATGCACTGTCTACACAACATCTATTAGCCATTGTGGGACGGGCGGTCATCCTATACGCCATAAGGATGTGAAGAGGCATTCCTATCATCAAGGACTAGCTATTCCAATAGTAGCTCATGTAAGAAAACTATCAAGTTAAGTGTGCTCAGGCTGGAGCAGCCATCGAATGGGTGACTGGATGGGAAGTTGTGTCGATGTTAAATTAGGTGATGCGATGGGTCATTTCGGTAAAATGACCAAAATGCCCCATTCCCTCGGCTAATTTAACCTCGAGGTCCTTGTTTTTTATTTTTTATTATTTTTTAACACATGTTAACGAAGGTCTACCGCATTACTTTTTGACAATGTGCGATACGTGGCATACAGTTGATCCATCCGACCTATTTGTGATGGAATAGGTCGTGTGTGTTGTGGGAAAACGCTTGCTAGTATTCAACCATTTGGGATTGATGAATTCATCATCGATGGGTTCCCTAGTGTGGCCCGTGTTCATCTGATCATCATCTACTTCTTGTGCTAGCTCGATGCTAAGTTTCCATTAATTGATGGCGCTTTATGAACACGCCATAGTTTCCTGCCATTTCCTCACCTGTTTCCCGCCACCCTGCTATATTGCGCATAGGGGGCGCATGACGCACGGAGGCAACAAGTGCAGCCTGTAGCACATCCACCTTTTCCAAGCATGCCAACCCACCAAAGCACCACCTCTGCCATCAACCTTGTCGACGAGGAAAACGAGCAGGCGCCACAGCCCGTCGAGGCCAAGGTGCTCCCCAGCAACACGATGGACGACGCCGTGATGCGCGTCATCGCCAGGGTTGAGCAGACCTTTGGTGCATGGCGCTTGAGCGTCGTGGATCAAGATAGGCATGTCAGCGCTGATAGGCTGCAACTCGCCGCACAACATGATCGATGGCGCGGCGCAGAGCAAGCTAGGCGCATTCACGCTGATAAGCTGTGGCTCGCCGCACGGCGAGACCATTGGAGCGCCGCAGAGTGAGAGGCGCGGTGCGCCGCACAGCAAGAGCAGATCAAGCGGCGCTTACCTGCTGTCGACATGGTGTCGCAGCTGGGTACACATCCCGTTAGTACCCCCATTCCTCGCCAGGAGTGGGTAGAGGCCCTTAGCGCAGTACTTGCACTAGAGGCCGGCCGTGTCGTACTTGCATCGGACGCCCGCCACGCCGTTCGCATGGGTGCCGCCGTTCGCCTTGTCCGCGGCCCGCAGGATGCCAACGCGCTGGTCCATAGGCTCGAACGCCTCCTTGGCCCAGGTGTCCACCTGGGCGCAATAGAGGAACATGGCCGTCGCATCCTCGAGCTGGTGATCTCCGATGAAATAGCCAACTTGGACCTCAAGATCGCGCTCTAGATGTACCGCGAGCGTTTCGACCGCTTGGACGAACGCCTGCACGAGTTCAGGCAGAGCCAAGAGCTATCCTAGGCAAGGGCTGCTTGTCATGGTCTCATGGACGCATTTTATTTTGAAAAGTCGTTTCGACGTGTGTAGCTATGTATACACAGCAGTCATAGTATTGCTCTGTTTATTGCTCTGTTTCAATGTGTGTACTCTATTTTCCATTCTTATATGTTCTATTTCAATGTGTGTATATACGCTTTCCATTCTGTATATGTGGATGATAACAGCTAGATTCAAATTAGTATACAAAAACAGATATAAAATGGAATTCATAATATATATATATATATTAATTGTTCACTAGATCATCACATAATATATATATATATATATAATATCATCACATATACGTGATGATACTTAACTACTAGGTACAATGCATAAAATTGAAAACGATCAATACTAAAACTAATAATCCCTCCTGGGGCCAGTATTCCGGTAGCCCCTCGCCAGCAGCTCCCTGGTGAGCGGTGTCTTCCCAGTGCGGAGGAAGTACTACGACTCCTCCGCCTCGCAACGCTTGACGTACCGATCTGCCTCTTGCTGGCGGACGCGTGTGGCCAATCTTGCCATTTCATTGGGCGCCCACCGGAGCTCCTCGTCGGTGGCGTGCTGGAGCTTATCAGCCCACCTCCACGCAGCGACAAGGCGCCCAGCGCCTATGACCTTCCTCGCGAAGTACCCGTCTTCGTACACCTCCTCGGCACAACGACGCGCCCGCCCCCAAAGCTCCGCCGCCTCCTTTTTCCAGGCGGCATCACGGGCTTCACAGGCCACCTGGTACCGGGCTTCCTCCTCTGCCATCTCCTTCTTGAACGCCACTTGCCTGGCTTTCTCATCCGGTGGCAACGACTTCCGTAGACAAAGATTGTACTGGCCCCAAAACCAATCCAAAGGATGGGGGTCCGACGCAACCTCATCAGGCAGCGCGTAGGGGTCCTTGTTGTTGCTAATCGAGTGAGCGTCCTCGGGGGGTGGCGACTCCTCATTGGCGTGTGGGCAGACCAGCGGCGCCATGGCAAAGATTTGAGAGAGAGAGAAAGAGGGCGAGCGAGGGGAGGATGTAGATGAGAATGCGGGCGGGACGACGTGAGCAAGGTAGTATTTATTGGCGACCGAAATCTAGATCGCCGGGGACAGTACACACGTTGGTCGTCGCAATTTACGAGTACTATAGTTTGAATTACACACAATTCCCGCGGCAAATCCGTGTGTGAACATAATAGCTGACGGTTTCCAATACAGAACAGTGTTTGATTAATGATCCCCGCCAATCACCTACCAAACCTCGAGCCACGAGATAGAGTGCCAATCGTGTGGGGGCCGGTTGTCTTGCCAGATCTTTACATTTTCTTTTTTGAACACCAGATGTTTACATCATCTGATGATTTTTTAACTCGCACACAAGTACAAAAAAATATGATTTTTCAAACCGTTTTAGTTAGGCGTTGCATGTAGATGTAGTTCAAATTTGAATTACGGTCATTAAATGGTTAGAAAATCACTTAAATGTCTTTAAAAGGTCAATTGACCCCTCAAAATTTGCAAATTTTCACATGACAGTTGTATTAGTGCATGTTAAATGTTAAACATAGGAAAAAAATTGAAGGTCCTAAGAGGAAGCTATCTCCCGTTTGTTAGCAAACATGCATTGTTCCCTCTCGGAACCATGAACCTTCTAGTGAGTTGCTCCAGTTTGTGAGGGGTGTGTGTGTGTCCAAACTTTCGTCAAACAGACCAATTTTTTTACCACATCATCTTGGTGGCATGACATTAAATGAAGCAAGGTTTCATGTTTTTCTGATCATTTTTTATTTTTTTGGAATTAAAATGCCATGGCATGCACTCCATGCATGTGCCCATGCCTTGACACCAATATGTTTGAAATTTCCTTATAATTTACTACACATGAAATTAATTCGCACACAAGTACACAAAAAATATGATTTTTCGAACCGTTTTGGTTAGGCGTTGCATGTAGATGTAGTTCAAATTTGAATTATAGTCATTAAATGGTTAGAAAATCACTTAAATGTCTTTAGAAGGTCAAATGACCCCTGAAATTTACCAAATTTTCACATGACAGTTGCACGTTAAACGTAGGGAAAAAATTGAAGGCCGTAAGACGTAGCTATCTTCCATTCGTCATCAAACATGCATTGTTCCCTCTCGGAACCACGAACCTTCTAGTGAGTTGCTCCAGTTTGTGAGGGGCGTGTGTCCAAACGTTCGTCAAACATGCCAATTTATTTACCACATCATCTTGGTGGCATGACATTACATCAACCAAGGTTTCATGTGTTTCTGATCATTTTTCTATTTTTTGAATTAAAATGCCATGTCACTCCATGCATACGTATGCATGTGTCCATGTCGTGAGCCAATATGTTTGAAAATTCCTTCTAATTTACTGCACATGGAATTAACTCACACACAAGTACACATATATGATTTTTCAAACCATTTTGGTTAGGTGTTGCATGTAGATGTAGTTCAAATTTGAATTATGCTCATTTAATGATTAGAAAATCTTTAAAAGGTCAAATGACCCCTAGAATTTTCCAAAATTTCACATTACAGTTGTAGTAGTGCATGTTAGACGTAGAAAAATTTTGAAGGCCGTAAGAGGAAGCTATCTCCCGTTTGTCATCAAACATGCATTGTTCCCTCTCGGAACCAAGAACCTTCTAGCGAGTTGCTCCGGTTTGTGAGGGGTGTGTGTCCAAACTTTCGTCAAACATGCCAATTTCTTTACCACATCATCTTGGTGGATGACATTAAATCAAGAAAGGTTTCATGTTTTTCTGATCATTTTTAATCTTTTGGAATTAAAATGCCATGGCATGAACTCCATGCATGTGCCCATGCCTTGACACCAATATGTTTGAAAATTCCTTCTAATTTACTGTACATGGAATTAACTCGTGCACAAGTACACAAAAATATGATTTTTCAAACCGTTATGGTTAGGCGTTGCATGTAGATGTAGTTCAAATTTGAATTACGGTCATTAAATGGTTAGAAAATCACTTAAATGTCTTTAAAAGGTCAAATGACCCCTAAAATTTACAAAATTTTCACATGACAGTTATATTAGTGCATGTTAAATGTAGGAAAAAATGTGAAGACCGTAAGAGGAAGCTATCTCCCGTTCGTCATCAAACATGCATTGTTCCCTCTCGGAACCACGAACCTTCTAGCGAGTTGCTCCGGTTTGTGAGGGGTGTGTGTCCAAACGTTCGTCAAACATGTCAATTTCTTTACCACATCATCTTGGTGGCATGACATTACATCAACCAAGGTTTCATGTGTTTCTGATCATTTTTCTATTTTTTTAATTAAAATGGCATGTCACTCCATGCATACGTATGCATGTGTGCATGTCGTGAGACCAATATGTTTGAAAATTCTTTATAATTTACTACACATGGAATTAACTCGCACACAAGTACACATATATGATTTTTCAAATTGTTTTCGTTAGGTCTTGCATGTAGATGTAGTCCAAATTTGAATTACGGTCATTAAATGGTTAGAAAAACACTTAAATGTCTTTAAAAGGTCAAATGATCCCTAGAATTTTCAAAAAATTCACATTACAGTTGTAGTAGTGCACATTAGACGTAGAAAAAATTTGAAGGCCGTAGAAGGAAGCTATCTCCCGTTCCTCATCAAACATGCATTGTTCCCTCTCGGAACCACGAACCTTCTAGCGAGTTGCTCCGGTTTGTGAGGAGTGTGTGTCCAAACTTTTGTCAAACATGCCATTTTCTTTACCACATCATCTTGGTGGCATGACATTACATCAACCAAGGTTTCATGTGTTTCAGATTTTTTTTGGAATTAAAATGACATGCCACTCCATGCATACGTATTCATGCATATGTGTCCATGTCGTGATACAAATATGTTTGAAAATTCCTTCTAGTTTACTGCACATGGAATTAACTCGCACACAAGTACACAAATATGATTTTTCAACCCGTTTTGGTTAGGCGTTGCATGTAGATGTAGTTCAAATTTGAATTATGGTCATTAAATGGCTAGAAAATCACTTAAATGTCTTTGAAAGGTCAAATGACCCCTAGAATTTTCAAAAAATTCACATTATAGTTGTAGTAGTGCACATTAGACGTAGAGAAAAAATTGAAGGCTGTAAGAGGAAGCTATCTCCCGTTCGTCATGAAACATGCATTGTTCCCTCTCGGAACCACGAGCCTTCTAGTGAGTTGCTCCAGTTTGTGAGGGGTGTGTGTCCAAACTTTGGTCAAACATGCCAATATTTTACCACATCATCTTGGTGGCATGACATTACATCAACCAAGGTTTCATGTGTTTCTGGTTTTTTTATTTTTTGGAATTAAAATGCCATGTCAGTCCATGCTTAATTGTGTCATAGCTGTTAGACCAATATGTTTGAAAATTCCTTCCAATTTACTGCACATGGAATTAAATAGCACACAAGTACATGAAATATGAGTTTTCAAACCGTTATGGTTAGCTGTTGCATGTACATGTAGTTCAAATTTCAATTATGGTCATTAAATGGCTAGAAAATCACTTAAATGTCTTAGAAGGTGAAATGACAGTTGTATTAGTACTACAGAATTTCTCATTCATTTAAAACACTATCCGCTGGCACTTTATTCCAAATTCGTCTTTCACAGCTAATAAAAAATATCTAAAACATCACACACGGTTGTTTTCTAGGAACCATTTGCGATGAAAATATCTAGGTCTATTTAAGTCTCCCTCCTTAAGCTTCGCCGGCTCGTCTGCTCTAGTGCCGGCAACCCCCGAATCCACGAATCCTGATCCCTATTCCCGCACCCCCTTCTTGCAAAGATGATGCCGTGGAAACGCTTCGTGAAGGCCCGTACGATGGCCGCGTCCCCCCCCCAAAGCGCGGTCGCCTACACCGAGAGTGTCGCCGCATCAGCATTGAGTGTGGCCGCTTCCGCCAAGAGGGCGTCTGCGGCAGCCGACAGGGCAGCTGCAGCAGTCGAGACGGCTGCAGTTGCTGCTGCGACGGCGGCTACAAACGCCGAGAGCGCTCGAGCTGTCGTCCGTGTCACTGATGCCGCCCTGGCCCGGGTTGAGGCCATCCATGGCAAGATCGAGGATGCACATGCCAAGATATTCCAGGCCACGTCGAACTCCAGCATGCAACCCACGTATGAACAGGCGACGGTGGCCACGGAGCACATGCTTCCTCATGAGGTCGCCGAGCGGGAGCTGGAGATGCAGGAGGAGGCGGAGATCAAGGAGCGCTGGGAGGAGGAGTTGCGCGTGGCCGAGGTCGAGGTAGAGAAGAGTCTGTCCATCGAGGAATCGGCAGTGGAGTATCAATGCGAGCTCTGGTGCAGCCACTACTATGAGTACTACAACCTTGAGGGCGGCGCCGAGGACGAGGACGCGGTCGACTTCAGTAGGGGGGCGCGGAGTCCACCAACGGTGGCATGTCGCCAGGACAAGTCATCGACGTCTGATCTCACACCGGCGATGCATAGGCTAGCGCGGCGGCAGATTTTTAATTATGCGTACTTATGCTTTGTTTTTAATGTTGGTCTTTTGTTAGAGCAATGTTTAGGTCAACTGGCTCTGTGTAATTCCTAAAATTGCTCGATTCAGTAAGTGTGGTATGTCTGTTGTATGCTATTTTGTGTGCCCAAATTAGCAAGCGATGTTAAATTATGCAATGACGTACCCGGGGAAATTTCCACCAAAATTTGAATTATCAATCTCTTCCCATGCGTGTAAAGCAGAAGAATCGTTTGCGATGCACACAATCGTTCAAAGTGAATGGTCCGGCGGCACCGCGCGCGTTCAAAGTGAATGTGCCCATGCCTTGAGACCAAAATTTGAATTATCAAACTCATCCCATGCACGTAAAGCAGAAGAATCATTTGTGATGCACACAATCGTTCAAAGTGAATGGTCTGGCGGCACCACGCGCAAAGTTTCCCTCCACATTTCCAAAATTTTGGCCTCCCGCCAAAATATCTACCCCCACCCCCTTCCCCCCTTCCCCACCCCCTTTTCTCCTTGACCACAAGTCACATTTCCCCTGTTTCCTCCTTCCTCCCTTCCTTCCTTGCTAAGCTATAGCCACTTCCTCGCTCTCGCCGTCTCGCATCCTACCGCCGGGGTCGCCATGGTCTTCTTCAAAGACATCTCCAGCGGTTCCTCCTCCAGCGACTACTCCTTCACCACCCGGGTATGTCTCTCTCATCTCTCTTGGGCTATACATGGAATGAAGGATTTTTACCCAGAGGTCGATTTGAGTCGTTTCTTCCTCTTGTAGCTCCCTAAGACCATCAGTGGCAACGAATGGAGCGGGGTGGCTGAAGATCTATCTGCTCGTTGTCACCATCAATCTCCATGCATGAAGCTAGTTGTGTTTGATTCTGCGGATAGTGGGAGGAAGTTTCTGGCATGTGCAGAGAAGGTTAGACCCTCTTTCATTTTTACAAATAATTTGTTAGATGTGATTCAGACACTTTCACGGTTCCAACCCATTCATACCACACCTTCAACCAAACGCATCCTAAGACAGTGTCACAGTTTGTACCTAGTAACTTAAATTGTTGCCATCTCATCAGCGGTGCCATTAGAAAATTATTTGGCACTGCTTCAGTAGTTTGTGGAGCCAAATTTGGTCCACACATCCGAGCATCCAAGCAGTAAAATACTACATCTTTATGGCATGAAGGAACTGGGCATCGGAGCAACTACGTGCTCCGGAGTCCGGGTCCCTGATTTTTTTCCCGTTGCATCAGCTCGCCCATGCAGGGCACCGGTGCGAGATGTAGGAACAGTAGACTTTACCCCAGTTTTGGCATACATAGTGGACGGCCTTAGTGCTATTAGTTATATGTTACTAAATTTGTGCATTTGCACACCTGTTAGTATCAATTTGCTGTCATCCAAACACTGTCGCTATGTTGTTGAAGTTATTTTTACCTTCCTCATAAAATGTTCAATTTGTTATTTATTGTACATGAGTAAGAACTTGTAGCGTCGTTGTAGTTAATTATAGTTTCTCATGTTCCAGAATTTGGTTGTTTTCTCAGTACCAATTATTTCATTTGCACATTGATCTTTTTGAGAAGATATGTCATAATTAACATGTTTCTTCAGTTTTTCAAAATAAGCATTGGTGATTTTATATGTTGCTATAAACCCATTTCCCCTACAATTATTACTGATCTAGTTTTAAATATTATAGGATGAACGGAAGTGTTCTTACTTGGAGTGGGTTGATCAAGAGTGGCCACAGTCTTTGAAGATGTGCCTAACAAAGCTCTGGAGCATGTATGAGGAAGAGAACACACGTAGGCTTAGAGAAAGTCTTGTCAACACTTCTAACACAACGTGCCGAGGAAAAATGGCAAACCACCCACCCACCCCTCCCACCTCTGGCCTAGGTTTTCCGGCGATCTCCTCTTCTAGTCAGTGATTTTTGTTTCTGATCCACCCATCTACTCCGGCGGCATCTGATCTACACGTCTATAGCCATTTCATCTGGGTCCTTCTGGTGGATCAACGTTGGATCTGGATTTCTCGGTGGGCGCCATCTTTGAGGACAAGGTTTTCAAGCATTGTGGGAGATCTATTCATTCCACGGATGACACGGGCCATTTCATTATGGTCGTGTCTTTCAGCAGACATATATTCCATCTTAATGATGATTCTGTGGCGGCTGCTTTGGAATCAGTGATTGGGGGTTCGGCAATTGAATTTTCGGTACAACTCATCCGAGACAAGGTATTCTCCTTTTCTGTCTCATGCAAGCAAGTTGGCCTATGCATTCTCTAGTTGAGATCGTTTGCGTGTCCACAATTCAAATGCTATTTTCATCTTTGGGGGAATGGTGGCCCTAATTGGACTCGTGAATTTAAGATCTGGAAAAAGGAGTGTGACGCTGAGTGGACTCTTGTGAGTCCCTCTAAGAAGCGTGCCACTTTGGGGTTGCTAGCTATGCATAAACCACCGGCTAAATCTTCTTTAAGATTGCGTTCATCAATCAGGAAGAATCTTTCTTTCGCCACGTTCCAGCAATATCCTGCTTGCCAGGGTTATAGGTACCCTGCCTCACAGTCTCTAGTGGATGTGATCTCTAAGGCCGGCTACTTCATGAATCCCCAAGAGAAAGTGATCTTGCCCCCACCGTCGGTGACCAACCTCTAGTGAACGATGGCGACGCCGTCCATCTCTTTCGAGACGATCAACGTCCCTGCCAGGAACACCGCCGTCATATCCGGATCTGCACCCGCTCAGTTAATTCAAAATGAGCATGTTCCACAAGACACAATAATACGTGATCTGGTTGCATCGGATTCAGCCCAACATGGCTGCATGGCCCAGCATGGGTCCCCAGCCCAACATGGTTTAATAGCCCATAATGGCTCTACAGCTCTGGGCGGGGCTGTCACGGCCCAATCTGTTACGGCCCAGCCATCTCAGGATATTTTGGATTTTTCTGTTGCCACAGTTGGAATATCTGCTCAGGCTGTTATGGATGACCAACCACCGGATCTTTCAGACGATGCTGCTCAACTTCATGATCTCATTGATGATATTGTTTTCAAGGTTTGGAAATGCCAAAATTGTTTATCTATGTTGCATTACTCCAATTCGTGCACCAGTCCAATTCGCTGCTGTAGATGCTTGCGGCTATGCCACCGAGCCAAAGGATGCTCCGACGCTGCGCATTCCCCGACCTACAAGTGGGTCCCGCGGGTCAATCCTACTTCCCCGAGCCGGTCAGCTAAGATTTTCTCGCCCGACGCATCGGTTTCCCACGCAGCTAGCCAAGTTGGGCCTTTGCCCAGTCTCATCGCGCCTGCAACACCATCACTTCCGCCATTGCCTGCCGAGCCACCGCCCATCACACCAGCGCCACCCACCTCGCCACCATCGCCCAGCCTAGCCGCGCCATTATCCACCGCGGCTCCTATGCTGCCATCAGCTTCTCCTCTGCATCTAGCAATGGCTACCTTTGCCCCTGACCCCGCGCCTTTCGACCCGCCGGGCTTCGAGATCATCGACGGTGGACCACGGCGGCTTCCGCGAACCTTCTACTCTCCTGAAGTGGCTCCTGACCGCCAGCACAAGGAGTACGCCATTGCCATCGTCGAGCCCGCACCCCTGCCTGAAGAAGTTGCAATCTTCAGAAATATGGTCAGTGATTTCATTGTCAACAATCTTGGCCGCGCTGTTCTTGATGCCCAGCCTTGGTTCCAAGGAGTGGGACTTTTCTGCTTTCGTAGTCCAGTTGCTAGGCAGGCGCTGGTAGATCATCCTCCGTTTCAGCTAGACATTGATTGCTTTGTTAGATTTGTGCCACATGATGAGGGTATCAAGTTCAGAGCTATTCAGGCTTTTCACAGGGGTTGGGTTATGATAGTTGGAATACCCCTGAACTATAGGCGTACGCAGTATATTGCAGATGCAATCAGTACCTTTGGCCGCTTCCACCACTGGCACCAGGATGATCCGCTGCTCGTGCGTACATTGGAGTATGTTTCTTTTCCGGCAACCACTCTTGTGCCGCGCGATGTCGTTTATCAGGAGTTTGCGGACTTCAGAGGTTCACGCATTTCTTGGTCTGCTCCCATCTACATTTTCTCTACGGATTTTGCTGATATATTGCCACCTGATGAGGATCTGATGCCCTTCGACAGCAATCCTCACCCACTCCCTGGACATCTGCAGTTTAATAACCACAATTGGGTTATGCCTGAGTTTCCTGAAATTGGTTGGGATGAGCTGCCACCTCCAACGCAGGAGAATGGTCCAAATTTCCAAGAGGCTCCTCATGATGATCTGAATATTCATCAGGAGGTTGTGGAGGAAAACAAGGTTGATGTGAACCACTCCCAGGAATCTATCATCCTATAGGTTTCAGATGACTTTGTTAATGCTCAGCCAGTTGACGACTTAGCGATCTTGCAGCAATCAGCAGTCCAGCTACAGCCTCCTCTTCATGTTGGCGGAGTTCTCGCTGTTTTTGGCCCTGTCTTGCCACCTGTGATGCAATGGGAGAGAGCATTCCAGAAGCTAATGCCGACTATTTTCTCTGCTGACATCCCAAAGTGTGTGTTCAGGATTGATTTTGGTAATCTGCTGCTGTCTAAGAGCTCTTGGGATATTTGTTTTGAGGGGGCAGATGTTAGTCTCTCTTTGCAGCTTGTAACAAAGCCCTCATCCTGCATTCCAAACCAGGTTTCTCCAGTTAAGAGGCCAGTTGCAAGGGCACTCTACTTTGATGATATCTTTGAACCTGTTAGTGAGTCATTTGAGTTCTCTGCTATACCTGAGGTTACTACCAAGCCTGGCCGGAAACCTAGAGCTGTTAAGGTTTTGGTTGATACAGAGATGCGTCGCAGCGCATGTTTAAGTGCGCTACGTGATGTCTATCATAGACCTCCAAGCAGAGCTTCTCAGCAGGCCAAAACCCAGAGTTCTTTCAAGAGGCGTCGAACCAGATCATCTCAGCCAGAGGAGAATCAGTCAGTGCCTCCGCCAACGCCAGTTTCTGATCTTCAGCGTATTGGGGCACGTTTGCGCATTGCTCCCGAGTTGATCTCCAAGGAAAAGCTTGAGGCTGATCCTTCTACCTCCACCAGCAGCAAGGGTTCTAATGATTAGTTGCACCGGACGGCTTTATGGTCCATGGCGTACCAATTTAAACGCCATTTATCTGCTCTTATGTTTTCTATTGGGGTTCTATCCAAACTGTTTAGTTCGTCGGTGTAGGTCATTACATGATCTACTTTTGTTGCTTTCTATTATGGTTTGTAATGAATCATTCCGGGTTTAGAGACTGGAAGGTATTATGTTGGAACGTGCGTGGCCTTAATTCTGAAGCACGGCAGTTAGCGGTAAAGCAAAAGATTGATGAAAGTGGTTGTTCGGTTGTTTGTTTGCAAGAAACGAAGTGCATGCATATTGATCATAGGTTTATTAGGAAATTCTGTCCTCGCGCTTTGATAATTTCTCCTATGTGCCTTTGGTAGGGGCCTCGGCCGGTATGATCATCATTTGGAATTCTTCTTTTGAAGGAAAATTAATTGAGGCAAGACATTATGGTATTATTATGGAATTCCATTCTAAACATACTTCTGAAGTTTGGAACCTAGTGTCAGTATATGGTCTGTGCCAGGGTCCGGCCAGGGATGATTTTGTTCAATGGTTATATAACCTAAATATCAACTCTGGTGATAATTGGCTGCTTTTAGGGGACTTCAATTTTATGTGGTCATTGGAAAAGCAAAACCTGCCCAGGGGTAATGTTAACGATATCTTTCTGTTTAATGAAGTGATTGGCCATCTGGGCCTCGTTGAGCTACCAATTAAAGGACGGCAATTCACTTGGTCGAATATGCAAACTGAACCTCTACTTGAACAGATCCATTGGTTCTTTACTTCAGTTGCATGGACCACAGACCATCCAAACACGCTGGTCTTGCCCCTTGCATGCACGAATTCCGATCATGTTCCGTGTGTGGTCTCAATTGCTACTGCTATCCCAAAGGCTAAAATCTTCCGTTTTGAAAACTATTGGATTGCCTTACCTGGCTTTTATGACTATGTGGCCCAGGTTTGGAACAAATCTGTGGACAGACCCTCGGCTGCCCTAACCATTTCCTCTAAATTTAAGGCGCTACAGTATGCACTCAAGAAATGGCACATGAATTTGTCCACAATTAAAGCACTCATTTCTGATTACAACAAAGTAATTCTCTTCTTCGATGGTCTGGAAGAGATTAGACCTTTGTCTAGGCCGGAGTTTAATTTCAGGCGAATTGTGAAATTGCATCTGGAGGATATTTTGCACTGGCAATTTGTATATTGGAAGAAGCGTTGTACTATACGCAACATTAAAGTTGGTGAGGAAAATTCAAAGTTTTTCCATGCCATGGCCATGGAGATGTATAGGAGAAACACAATTTCCTCAATTAAGAATGCTGATGGTGAAGTTGTCTCGGATCACCAACAACTTGCGAGCATGTTTTGGTCTGATTTTAATCAACGAATGGGTAATGCAAAAGGAATTCGCAAGGGTTTTGACTTGGACACATTAATTCCGAGAGTTGATGGCCTTGAGGATCTGTCCCAGCCTTTTACTGATTTCGAGGTTGATGTTGTCATTAAGCACATGCCTCTGGACCGGGCCCTTAGTCCCGATCGTTTCTCTGGTCTATTCTTAAAGAGGTGTTGGCCAATCCTAAAAGAGGATTTCATGCAACTGGTGAAGGAGTTTTATGAGGGACGGTGCAGCCTGGAATGTCTTAATACTTCCTTAATTACCCTTATACCGAAAAAGCTGAGCCCTGAAGTTGTTGGAGATTTTCGGCTAATCTCACTGACCAACACGTGCTTGAAATTTTTAACTAAGTTGCTCGCTAATCGTCTCCAGAACGTGATCCTAAGGTGCATCCACCGCAATCAGTATGGTTTTCTTCGGTCTCGTTCGATCCAAGATTGCCTAGCATGGTGTTTTGAGTATATACACCAATGCAAGGCCTCAAAGCGCCCCATTGTACTCTTAAAGCTGGATTTCACTAAAGCCTTCAACAAAATTGAACATGACCTAATCCTCAGAATTCTGCAATGCAAGGGTTTTGACTCCCGGTGGACTGGTTCGATCAATTCTATCTTGTCTACTGGATCTTCTTCTGTGCTTCTCAACGGTGTGCCAGGTAAACACTTTTTTGTAGAATGGGCGTGCGTCAGGGGGATCCTCTCTCACCGTTGCTTTTTGTGATTGCGGTGGATTTATTGCAATATGTTGTCAATGAGATGTGCTCCAGGAATATTCTATCTCTGCCAATCCCAACCAACTCCAATGATTATCCGATAGTACAATATGCCGACGACACTTTAATTGTTCTGCCTGTGATTGATGAGCAACTCATTGCCTTCAAGGAAATGCTGGTCACTTTTGCTGAGTCCACTGGTTTGCGGGTTAACTTTAGTAAGTCCTCTCTCATTCCTATAAACATGTCTGATGAGGAAGGTGTTAGAGTGGCCTCTCTGCTTGGATGTGATGTCGGGGCGATGCCTTTCACGTACCTAGGTTTGCCAATGGGAACTTCCAGACCGACAATCTATGATCTGCTGCCTCTGGTCGATCGAGTTGAGCGCCGTTTATCTACCTCATCATGCTTACTAAACGAAGGGATCCGACTGCAGCTTCTTCAGTCGATGTTGTGCTCCATGCCAATATATTTTTTGTGCACATTATCTCTCCCAAAGGGCATTTTACAATAGTTAGAATGAATCATGAGACAGTGTCTGTGGAGAGGCAACACGGATAATCCACGTCAATCACTGGCTGCTTGGGATTTAGTCTGTCGCCCTAAGATTTTTGGGGGTTTGGGTGTTATTAACTTGGCCATCCAAAATGAGGCCCTACTACTAAAGCATCTATTCAAGTTCTTCAATAAAGTGGGCGTGCCTTGGGTATCTTTAATTTGGGACACTTATTACGCAGCATCACCGCCCCAAAGCACACAGAGCTGTGGTTCATTTTGGTGGCGTGATATCATGCGCTTATATCCCAAGTTCTGCAAGCTTGCTGTTCCACAAGTTCTTGCTGGTGACACGGTGCTTTTTTGGCTTGACCGTTGGCAGCTGGGAAATCGTGTTGTTCTCTTGCAGGACTGTTCCCCGAGGCTACATTCATTTGTGGTGGATGATGCAATCACAGTCAAGGACTTTATGGAGCAGCCTGATATCTTGGATCATTTCCATTTGCCTCTATCGCAGGAGGCCTTCTCTGAACTCACACAATTAGAGGCCCTCCTGCCTTTGATTAATCTGGATGGTGAGAGCAAGGATATTTGGAAGTGGCCCTCAAAGTCTGGAGTCTTTATGTCAAAGATATATTATGACTCTTGCTTCACACACCTAGTGGTTGATCCAATACTACGATGGATTTGGAAGTGTGCATGCACGTTAAAGCTCAAAGTTTTTGGTTGGCTCCTGTTAATGGATCGCTTGAATACTAGGGATATGATGCAACGTCGACATTGGATCATCCAGGATAACACATGCGTGCTATGCAACCTTGCACAACATGAGGATCGGGCTCATCTTTTCTTTGCTTGCAACTTTAGCCAAAGGGTTTGGAACTATCTTGGGATTTCTTGGACAGTTCAACCGAACCAAACCACATATGAAATGGCACAAGCAGTTAGGAAGGATTTTGGTCTCCCTCTTTTCTCTGAGGTTATATTCACTGCTACCTGGAATATTTGGATACAACGGAATGGGAAGATTTTCAGAAATGAACAACCATCATTTAGAGCTTGGAGAAGAAACTTTATTCATGACATCTCTCTTCTATCTCATAGGATTAGATGTAAATATAGAGATAGTTTTCTGTCTTGGATAGCTAACCTTTCTTAGCTTTTTCTTGTAAGTATCTTTTCTCTCCTCTGTAAATTCTTAAACTTGTAACCTATTCCTCTTTTATCTTTTAATAAAGGACTGTGAGGCTGTTGCCTTGCAGTAAATAGTCAAAAAAAAGTCTTGTCAATGTTGAAGCATATTTCAAGATGCAGGATAAAAAGTTGAAGGTGGAGAATGAGCTCAGATTTTTTAAATCAGACTTTGCTAAGATGGTGTTGGCGAAGGAGGAGGCACTTTCCCAGTTGGCCCGTGCAAAACGGGTTCTTACTGAACTGAAAGTAGAGGTGGATAAGACAAGCCTGGATGATCTCAATTAGGGAAATGAATATATTGTTCTTATGAAGTTGAACTAGCTATTTGTTGTACTGTGTTGTTTTCATGTAGCTACCGTATTCTGATGTTATAATATATTTATGTGCCTGATATGAAATTGGCAAACAGCTGTTCGATATGAAATGTGAATTTGCATAATACTGGAATTATTAATTGTAAACTAATAAACCTGCTAAATGTGTCATGGATCTTTGCAAACGGTTCTAGCAGAAAAAGCGCTTGCAATGGATAGCCCAATGCCACACAATTTTCTTCATCAAATCGTGTATGATATAGTTGATAAAAGCAAACAGTTAACCAAGGAAGACCGTGTGTGATAGTTACACCTTTCAGACACGAGTCTACACATAAAACTGTGTGGGATGTATGTCCGTACGGAAATGTTTTCCCTGGATTGACTGTGTGGGATGTACATAAGAACGGAAATGTATTCCTTGCATTGACTGTGAGTGATATACATACTAACGGAAATGTTTTCTGGGATTCACTGTGTGGGATGTACATACCTACGGAAATGATTTTCTCGGATTACCGTGTGGGATGTACATACCTATGGAAATGATTTTCTCGGATTACCGTGTGGGATGTACATACCTATGGAAATGATTGGGTTTCGATGCCTCGCCCGATCACACATGGCCCCAGCCTGGGTCCCAGGAGGGCCTATCCCTGACGATTTCTGGGTCATGTGGGAAGGACACCCTATCGCACACACTCAATTGGCGACGGTTCCAAATGTCATCGTGGAAAGGGGTTAAAAACTGTTTGTTTAGGACCGACGCGCACCAGTGACACGACAGAAAAAGAACTCACCGGAAGCTTCCCAAACACCCAAGTCTTTGGATCTGCATTGCCTTTTTTATCAAATCTGCATCAGCCAGATCGGAAAGCTTGTCAGGATCCATGAAACATATGCGGGGGACTCGCATGTCAGACTCCGAAGTCTTGCCACGGATAAGGCAGTCAAGGTACATTAGTACAGGCCCAATAGCACAGCCTGTGATTGCCTTCCCACGGCTAACAACATCTTGGTACCTGACAATAGCCCTTCTAAGCTCATCAACCATTAGCTGGCAATAATCCATATTAGCCATGTACTCAATGACGAGATCCTCAAACATTGTTGCCTCTCTGGAAACACGCGGGGCGGCACCAGGCAACACAACCTTCATAAACACAATAATGAAGAACACTTTGAGAGCCTATCCCTCAAATCCTTTGTCTTGATATCTTTGTTCCTGCTAATGTCAAGCTCCGATCTTATCTTCATCAGAGCGTCGTCATATCCGTCCTTTGACGGCCTTGGTGTAGAATGACCACCACGAGGGAACCCAAATAGTTATTGTATACCATCGCTAGTGATGTGAAGCTTCTTATTAGCCTCACCCATGTCAAGAGTCATCGTATCGGGATCTATCTTTAGGTACAAAACTCCCATCAGAGGGCGAGAAATGTTAGACTTCACCTTCCACTTGAAGATAGAACCAAAACCAGCTGCATGAACCCTAGCCACATGGCTACTCTCATGCAATTTAGCACAAGCATCAATCTCTCTCAACGAACATCGCACAATTATGTTCAATCGCTCTAGGTCACCTTCATCCAAAGCAACTTTTCCAGCATTGCCTCTCACCGACTTGATCGGACCCATAACGCTAACAAGCTGCAAATGAAAATAAAGAAGGCATAGCTTAATGAAATGAATATAGAAAATAAACAAACATATGAAGGCAAGTAGAAAAAATAAAGATTGCACAAGTTCAACTCTTAAGACAACATCACTACCACCCTCAATTGATGCAAACAATGACCAGCCCTCACCTGGCCAGCATACCAACCCAGACACAATTAAATCATTGCAAGTACAACTAGTAAGTCACATACAGTACAAACATGTACCACTACATATTCATCTTCAGAATCAACTTTGATATCATGTTCTTCAGATACAGGATCTTCAGCTTCGACACGAGCATGCTTCTTCACACCTTTGTTCACCTTCGCAGGAGCAACTTTACGCTTCTTATTTTCCTTCAACAAAGAGAGCTCTGGAAGAGGATACGGAGAAGGCTTCTTATTTTACAAAACTCGTGGACTCCGACGAACAGGAGAGCCACGAAGTGTGCTTGGACCAATCTTCACAGCAACACTATCTCCATCAGCTTTGCTATTATCAGGTTGGGAACCAGCTTTCACACGTGGGCTACGCCTTTGTGTGCCATCAGGATTTCGATCTGACATCTTCCTCTTCAAAACAACTTTCTTTTCCTTAACTGCATCACGAGTAAACATTTGCGTCAAACGAGTTTGCAATAGGTTTGTCTTCATAGGCATGTCAGTTCCATGCGATCAAGCATCAACAGTTGAAAAGGCCGCGTCACCACCTTCATCACCTACACCTTTAGGAGCTTGAGCAACATCCTCATCGCTTTGTTGCACACAAGCAGCCTTTTGACGTCGTTCCAACTCCTTTCTCCTCTGGAAATCACACTTCTTCTTTCTTATCCTTTCATCCTCGAGCTATAACTGCATAGGAACATCCTCAGCCTGAGTAACAGGCTCAGTGCCATCAACACTCTATGACTAAGTAACAGACAACTGCAAGCTCCCATCACCATCATCAAAGTAAAGAGAATACATTCCATCATTAATATCTTTGACAACATCATCAATGTCTTCAGGAGCAGCATGGCTGTCATTAACTGCATAAACCAATAACATAAGCACACACATATAAAATTAAAACACAATTAACATTGCAGAGACAAGATAAATAAGTCGCATAGCATCAGACACAAACAAAAGGAACAACTGATGTAATTAAGCATATTTATGTATTCAAGGCTGTTAAAAAGAGCAAATATAAGGGAAACACCAGCAACACTCGCAAGTTCTTCTAGAGGATTTGGTGTCTCAAAAATAACATTCACGAGATCTTGAAAGCGTTCTGGTTTGTCATAATCAGGAGGCACCGGCACTCCAACATCTGCAACAACATCAAAATCAGCAAAAAAGTACATGAACAAACAATCAGTTCAACTATATGAACACTACAAGTGCACCCAATAAAACAATATCACCCCACCGCTGGCACACGAAACTTCAAAATGACAACTCTTTCAACATCATAGTAGTTCTTCCCAGACTGCTACAAACTATTCAAATGGCAGGACAACAGTTCAAACTACACATGGTGATCAGTACTACAACCTGTCTGCAGGTCACAACAACCTAAAAACTAGACACACCACACATTCCAGGGCAAAAATTAACAACTATCAAAATCCATACAACTTGTAAAGTCCATATGACAACACCTATACAACTATAAACTTATTAAGCACTAGATCTGATAAAACGTCATCCGAATTACGTGAAAAATTACTTGCATTCAACTTCTCTGGACTGGATGATGTACCCATTGAGATCTATAGACCTAAAATCTACCGAACCAGAATTGCAAGACACATGAACAAAAATTAGGGTTCTTGCCTATTTCATAAATGAAGCACGCCATACAAAGCAAAACTCTTACCAGCAAACACAAAATCCGCCACCGAATCCAATATCACTCACGCGAACTGCTCGTTCAAGAGCAAAGGTGTTGGGGAACGTAGCATAAATTCAAAATTTTCCTACGTGTCACCAAGATCAATATATGGAGTCATCTAGCAACGAGGGAGGATTGGATCTACATACCCTTGTAGATCGCGCGCGGAAGCGTTCAAGAGAACGGGGTTGATGGAGTCGTACTCGTCGTGATTCAAATCACCGATGATCCTAGCGCCAAACGGACGGCACCTCCGCGTTCAACACACGTACGGAGCAGCGACGTCTCCTCCTTCTTGATCCAGCAAGGGGGAAGGAGAGGTTGACGGAGATCCAACAACATGACGGCGTGGTGGTGGAAGTAGCGGGATTCCAACAGGGCTTCGCTAAGCGCTGCGGGAGGAGGGAGATGTGTCACGGGAGGGAGAGGGAGGCGCCAGGCCTTAGGTATGGTTGCTCCTCCTTTTCCCCACTATATATAGGGCCAAGGGAGAGGGGGGAGGCGCAGCCCTTGCCCCTTCCTCCAAGGAAGGGTGCGGCCAAGGGGGGAGGAGTCCATCCTCCCCAAGGCACCTCGGAGGTGCCTTCCCCTTTTATGACTCTCCCCTTTTTCTCTTCTCTTGGCGCATGGGCCTCTTGGGGCTGGTGCCCTTGGCCCATGTAGGCCAAGGCGCACCCCCTACAGCCCATGTGCCCCCCCCCGGGGCAGGTGGCCCCACCCGGTGGACCCCCGGGACCCTTTCGGTGGTCCCGGTACAATACCGGTGACCCCGAAACTTCTCCCGATGGCCGAAATAGCACTTCCTATATATAATTCTTTACCTCCGGACCATTCCGGAACTCCTCGTGACGTCGGGGATCTCATCCGGGACTCCGAACAACTTTCGGGTTACCGCATACTAATATCTCTATAACCCTAGCGTCACTGAACCTTAAGTGTGTAGACCCTACGGGTTCGGGAGACATGCAGACATGACCGAGATGACTCTCCGGTCAATAACCAACAGCGGGATCTGGATACCCATGTTGGCTCCCACATGTTCCACGATGATCTCATCGGATGAACCACGATGTCAAGGACTTAATCAATCCCGTATACAATTCCCTTTGTCTAGCGGTACGATACTTGCCCGAGATTCGATCGTCGGTATCCCGATACCTTGTTCAATCTCGTTGCCGGCAAGTCTCTTTTACTCGTTCCATAACACATCATCCCGTGATCAACTCCTTGATCACATTGTGCACATTATGATGATGTCCTACCGAGTGGGCCCAGAGATACCTCTCCGTCACACGGAGTGACAAATCCCAGTCTTGATTCGTGCCAACCCAACAGACACTTTCGGAGATACCCGTAGTGTACCTTTATAGCCACCCAGTTACGTTGTGACGTTTGGCACACCCAAAGCACTCCTACGGTTTCCGGGAGTTGCACAATCTCATGGTCTAAGGAAATGATACTTGACATTAGAAAAGCTTTAGCATACGAACTACACGATCTTGTGCTATGCTTAGGATTGGGTCTTGTCCATCACATCATTCTCCTAATGATGTGATCCCGTTATCAATGACATCCAATGTCCATGGTCAGGAAACCGTAACCATCTATTGATCAACGAGCTAGTCAACTAGAGGCTTACTAGGGACATGGTGTTGTCTATGTATCCACACATGTATCTGAGTTTCCTATCAATACAATTCTAGCATGGATAATAAACGATTATCATGAACAAGGAAATATAATAATAATCAATTTATTATTGCCTCTAGGGCATATTTCCAACAAAAGGAACCCTAGCGAATACAGCCTGAGACAACACGGGAGCAATAACTTAGAAATACAGGGAAAATTTGTACATAAGGGGACGCAAGGGGAGTCGGTGGCAGAGCAAAAGGAGCAAACAGAGCACTCAGACCTCCACCCCTGGAGTTCAACCCGCCGACCGACGCTCCCGCGGCAAAATAGGAGAAGCAACTTCTATGCGGGAAGAGGAGAGGAGGGGAATGAAGAAGGAATCGACTTGTGGAGGGGAGGGGAGCGGAACGGGGGGAGCGGAGGTTAAAAGGTGAGTGGGAGAAAACCGACGGCTAAAGCCCACGATCGTGAAAGAAAAATAAAAAGGGCAAAGCGCACTATCTCTGGGCAGTCGCTAAAGATAAAAGAAAAAATTGAATACAATAAAAAATTAATATGGAGGGAGAAAACAAACGGCTAAAGTACAAATAATAACTCATAACAGTACAATAAAAATTATCAAAAAAGTACAATTGAAATAATACTTCATAACGGTGCTGGTTGGGGGCAAGTCATGTTACGGACTCGCCTCCGCATGCAACGCCGCGGCACACCGCGTCGTCGCCTGCTACGGCTCGTTCCAGGCTCGGCCTCGCCGGGATGCGGGAGGGGGGTCCCGACCCCCCCCCCCCCCCGGCTCGGCCTCGCGCTAACGCGGCAGTGCGCTCGTTTGACAGGCGCAGTGCGGTTATTCTGCCCCCCCCCCCACACACACACGCGCACCCACACACCCTAAGATAACATAATGGGGGCAATTCCATACAAGGAAGATGTGTCAGAACAACTATGCCCCTCGGTGCGGTGCTGGTTTTTCCCCTAAAAAATATAAGATAATGGGGGCAAGTCCATACAAGTAAGATGTGTCAGTACAACTATGCCCCTCGATGCGGTGCTAGTTTTTCCCCTAAAAAGATAAGATAATGGGGCAAGTCATGTTACGGACTCACCTCCGCATGCGACGCCCGGCACACCGCGGCGTCGCCTGCTACGGTTCGTTCCTGGCTCAGCCTCGCCGGGATGGCGGAGGGAGGGTCCCGACCCCCTCCCCCTGGCTCGGCCTCGCGCTAACGTGGCAGTGCACTCGTTTGACAGGTGCAATGCATTTATTTTGTTTCCCCCACCCCCACACGCACCCACACACCCTAAGATAAGATAATGGGGGCAAGTCCATACAAGGAAGATGTGTAAGTACAACTATGCCCCTCGGTGTGGTGCTGGTTTTTCCCCTAAAGAAAGATAAGATAATGGGGGCAAGTCATGTTACGGACTCGCCTCCACATGCGACGTCACGGCACGCCACGTCGTCGCCTGCTACGGCTCGTTCCTGGCTCGGCCTCGCCGGGATGGGGGAGGGGGGTCGACCCCCCTCCCGGCTCAGCCTCGCGCTAACGCGGCACTACTCTCGTTTGACAGGCGTAGTGCGGTTATTCTGTTTCCCCCACACACGCACCCACACACCCGAAGATAAGATAATGGGGGCAGGTACATACAAGGAAGATGTGTCAGTACAACTATGCCCCTCAGTGCGGTGCTGGTTTTCCCCCTAAAAGGATAAGATAATGGGGGCAAGTCATGTTACGGACTCGCCTCCGCATGCGACGCCGTGGCACACCGCGTCGTCGCCTGCTACGACTCGTTCCTGGCTCGGCCTCGCCGGGATGGGGGAGGGGGTCCTGACCCCCTCCCCCCCCCCCCCCGGGCTCGGCCTCACGCTAACATGGCAGTGCGCTCATTTGACATTCGCACTACGGTTATTCTGTTTCCCCCCACACGCACCCACACACCCTGAGATAAGATAATGGGGGCAAGTCCATACAAGGAAGATGTGTTAGTACAACTATGCCCCTCGGTGTGGTGCTGGTTTTTCCCCTTTAAAAAGATAAGATAATGGGGGCAAGTCCATACAAGGAAGATGTGTCAGTACAACTATGCCCCTCGGTGCGGTGTGCTACCTCTTGAGCATGTGTTGGTTTTCCGTTGAAGAGGAAAGGGTGATGCAGCAAAGTAGCGTAAGTATTTCCCTCCGTTTTTGAGAACCAAGGTATCAATCCAATAGGAGACTACACGCAAGTCACCTAGTACCTACACAAACAAACAAGAACCTTGCAACCAATGCGATAAAGGGGTTTTCAATCCCTTCACGGCCACTTGCAAAAGTGAGAACTGATAAAGATAATAAGATAAATATTTCTGGTATTTTTGTTGTATAGATTGAAAAGTAAAGATTGCAAAATAAATAGTAAACTAGAATTGTAGATCGGAAACTTATATGATGTAAATTAGACCCGGGGGCCATAGGCTTCACTAGTGGCTTCTCTCAAGATAACATATATTACGGTGGGTGAACAAATTACTGCCGAGCAGTTGCTAGAAAAGCGCATGGTTATGATGATATCTAGGCATGATCATGAACATAGGCATCACGTCCGTGTCAAGTAGACCGAAATGATTCTGCATCTACTATATTGCTCCACACATCGCCCGCTATCCAGCATGCATCTAGACTATTAAGTTCATAAGAACAGAGTAACGCATTAGGCAAGATGACATGATGTAGAGGGATAAACTCAAGCAATATGATATAAACCCCATCTTTTTATCCTCGATGGCAGCAATACAATACGTGCCTTGTTGTCCCTACTGTCACTGGGAAAGGACACCGCAAGATTGAACCCAAAGCTAAGCACTTCTACCATTGCAAGAAAGATCAATCTAGTAGGCCAAACCAAACTGATAATTCAAAGAGACTTGCAAAGATATCAAATCATGCATATAAGAATTCAGAGAAGAATCAAATATTGTTCATAGATAATCTTAATCATAAACCCACAATTCATCGAATCTCGACTAACACACCGCAAAAAGAATTACGTCGAATAGATCTCCAAGAACATCGAGGAGAACTCTGTAGTGAGAACCAAAGAGAGAGAAGAAGCCATCTAGCCAATAACTATGGACCCGAAGATCTGTGGTAAACTACTCACACATCATCGGAGAGGCTATGGTGTTGATGTAGAAGCCCTTCATGATCGAATCCCCCTCCGGCAGATCACCGGAAAAGGTCCCCAAATGAGATCTCACGGGTACAGAAGGTTGCGGCGGTGGAAAAGTGGTTTCGTGGCTTCACTGGATGTTTTCAGGGTATAAGAGTATATATAGGCGAAGGAAGGAGGTCGGTGGAGCTACAAGGGGCCCACGAGGGTGGGGGCGCACCGCCCTACCTCGTGGCCACCTCGTTGTTTCCTTGACCTCCACTCCAAGTCTCCTGGATTGCGTTTGTTCCAAAAAAGATCCTCGCGAAGGTTTCATTCCGTTTGGATTCCGTTTGATATTCCTTTTCTGTGAAACACTGAAATAGGCAAAAAAGCAGCAATTGGCACTGGGCCTCCGGTTAATAGGTTAGTCCCAAAAATAATATAAAAGTGCATATTAAATCCCATTAAACATCCGAAACAGATAACATAATAGCATGGAACAATCAAAAATTATATAAACGTTGGAGACGTATCAGCATCCCCAAGCTTAATTCCTGCTCGTCCCCGAGTAGGTAAATGATAAAAACAGAATTTTTGCTGTGGAATGCTACCTAACATAATTTTCAATGTAATTTTCTTTATTGTGGCACGAATATTCAGATCCGAAAGATTCAAGACAAAAGTTTAATATTGACATAAAAACAATAATACTTCAAGCATACTAACCAAGCAATTATGTCTTCTTAAAATAACATGGCCAAAGAAAGTTATCCCTACAAAATCATATAGTCTGGCTATGCTCTATCTTCATCACACAAAATATTTAAATCATGCACAACCCCGATGACAAGCCAAGAAATTGTTTCATACTTTTGATGTTCTCAAACTTTTTCAATCTTCACGCAATACATGAGCGTGAGCCATGGACATAGCACTATAGGTGGAATAGAATGGTGGTTGTGGAGAAGACAAAAAGGAGAAGATAGTCTCACATCAACTAGGCGTATCAGCGGGCTATGGAGATGCCCATCAATAGATATCAATGTGAGTGAGTAGGGATTGCCATGCAACGGATGCACTAGAGCTATAAGTGTATGAAAGCTCAACAAAAGAAACTAAGTGGGTGTGCATCCAACTCGCTTGCTCACGAAGACCTAGGGCATTTTGAGGAAGCCCATCCTTGGAATATACAAGCCAAGTTCTATAATGAAAAATTCCCACTAATATATGAAAATGATAAAATAGGAGACTCTCTATCATGAAGATCATGGTGCTACTTTGAAGCACAAGTGTGGAAAAGGATAGTAGCATCACCCCTTCTCTCTTTTTCTCTCATTTTTTGGGCCTTTTCTCTTTTTTTATGGCCTCTTTTTTTCGTCCGGAATCTCATCCCGACTTGTGGGGGAATCATAGTCTCCATCATCCTTTCCTCACATGGGACAATGCTCTAATAATGATGATCATCACACTTTTATTTACTTACAACTCAAGAATTACAACTCGATACTTAGAACAAAATATGACTCTATGTGAATGCCTCTGGCAGTGTACCGGGATATGCAATGAATCAAGAATGACATGTATGAAATAATTATGAATGGTGGCTTTGCCACAAATACGATGTCAACTACATGATCATGCAAAGCAATATGACAATGATGAAGCGTGTCATAATAGACGGAACGGTGGAAATTTGCATGGCAATATATCTCGGAATGGCTATGGAAATGCCATAATAGGTAGGTATGGTGGCTGTTTTGAGGAAGGTATATGGTGGGTTTATGGTACCGGCGAAAGTTGCGCGGTACTAGTGTAACACCCACAATGCGGCTATATCTCCCATGTGTCGGGGCACGACTTAGAGGCATAACCGCATGGTAGGCATGTCGCAAGAGGGGTAATCTTTACACATCCCATGTACTGAATAATAAGGGATCAGAGTTGGCTTACAATCGCCACTTCACACAATACATAAATATATCATACATCATCCAAGGTACAATCAAAGGTCCGACTACGGAACCAAAAAAGTAAACAAAGACAACCCCAAATTCTAGATCCCCGATCGCCCCAACTAGGCTCCTCTACTGATCATCCGGAAAAGACACAACACAACGAACAAGATCTTCGTCGAGCTCCCACTTGAGCCCGGTTGCATCATCTGCACTGGCATCATCGGCAGCTGCATCTGTTTGGAAGTATCTGTGAGTCACGGGGACTTAGCAATCTCACACCCTCGCGATCAAGACTATTTAAGCTTAAAGGTAGGAAAGGGGTAGTGAAGTGGAGCTACAGCAAGCACTAGCGCTAACTTACGCAAAAGAGAGCGAGAAGAGAAGCAACGCACGGTCGTGAACTAGAAGTGATCAAGAAGTGATCCTGAAACTACTTATGTTCAAGCATAACACAAGAACTGTGTTCACTTCCCGGACTCCGCCGAGAAGAGACCATCACGGCTACACACGCGGTTGATTCATTTTAATTAAGTTAAGTGTCAAGTTCTCTACAACCAGATATTAACAAATTCCCATCTGCCGCATAACCGCGGTCACGGCTTTCGAAAGTTCAAAACCCTGCAGGGGTGTCCCAACATAGCCCATCACAAGCTCTCACGGTCAACAAAGGATATACCATCTCCCAAGAAGACCCGATCAGTCTCGGAATCCCGGTTACAAGACATTTCGACAATGGTAAAACAAGACCAGCAAAGCCGCCCGATGTGCCGACATCCCGATAGGAGCTGCACATATCTCGTTCTCAGGGCAACACCGGATGAGCAATCCGTACAACTAAAACCAGCCCTCAAGTTTCCCCGAGGTGGCACTGCAAGGGGCTCTATTTCGGACCAACACTTAGACAAGCACTGGCCCGGGGGGGTTAACATAAAGATGACCCTTGAGTCTGCAGAACCCAAGGGAAGGTGATAGGTTGTTAGGCAAATGGAAAACCAAGGTTGGGCCTTCCTGGAGGAATTTTATTCAAAGCGAACTGTCAAGGGGTTCCCATAACACCCAACCGCGTAAGGGACAAAAAATCAAGGAACATAACACCAGTATGACGGAAACTAGGGCGGCAAGAGTGGAACAAAACACCAGACATAAGGCCGAGCCTTCCAAACTTTACCAAGTATACAGATGCATTAAAGTAAATAAGAGATAATAATGATATCCCAAAAAATCCATGTTCCAACATGGAACAAACTTCATCTTGACCTGCAACTAGCAACGCTATAAGAGGGGCTGAGCAAAAGCGGTAACATAGCCAAACAACGGTTTGCTAGGAAAGGTGGGTCAGAGGCTGGACATGGCAGTATGGGAGGCATGATATAACAAGTGGTAGGTAGCGCGACATAGCAATAGAGCGAACAACTAGCAAGCAAAGATAGACGTGATTCTGAGGGTATGGTCATCTTGCCTGCAAAGTTCTCAGAGTTGACGAAAGCTTGATCCTCGTTAGTGTACTCAAAAGGTTCCTCGATCACGTACTCGTCTCCCGGCTCTACACAAAGCAAGAACACAAGCAAAGGACCAACAATCAATCACTGTGCAATGCGCAAGCAACATGATGCAAAACATGGCATGATATGCAAGATGTGATATGCAATGCATATGCGTGCTTCAGAAGGGAAAGATTGAACCAGGCCTCAACTTGGAAAACCAAGTGTGTCGCTGGAAAGATGAGATGATTTCGGTCGAAATCGATATAAATATCACCGAAATCGGATGCACGGTTTGCAAATGGCAAGCAAAACAAGAATGGCACAATTCTGCAATCAACAGCATGATGCCAACTAGAATGCAACAAGAAACTGAGCTACTGCATGCCAAGATATCAACAAAGCATATGGCAGCAATCTACTCAAGATGCTTGACAAAAATGAACACTGAGCTACGGCTAAAACACACAAGAACAGGTTCAAACAAGCATGGCAAAATTGCAAAAGATAACAGCATCACAGACTTAGTGAAAATACTAGCATGCCAGGAATAACATCGGGAAGCAATGTTTAGAGCAAACTAACAACATGCTACAGGAACAGATCATAGAAAACAAAGGCATGGCATGAATCGACTAAAAGCATAGAACAAAAGTCCCTTACTGAACATGAGCCAAAAGGGCACAGAAAATATGATGGCACCCATGTAAACATAGAAAGTTTTGTTAACAGATTCAGACTTAGCAGAAAACAGAGCATGGCATAAACAGAATTATGAGGGCATCTTTGCGAGCTCAAATCACTCATCACAAAGCCTTGCATGACAAGATAAGCATACTACAAGCAAGAAGACATGCTCATGAAGCTAACCATGGAAAGAGCAAGTTCATAGCATGCATGAATCACTAACAACAACCATGGCAAAATTGATTAACATGTAAACAATCTGCCAGGAACATTTTATAGCACAAGTAGAGCAAGATTAAGACATGCTAGAGCACTCCATAATTTCAAACATGGGCATGGATGGATAGAGCACAACCATATGTCCAAATTATCCTTACTGAAGCAACTCAAAACAAGCATGGATCTCACTGTGGCATCATGTTTACATGGCATAAAAATAATAGCAGGGAAATGACTTAGTAAAATCCTAAGTTCCTGAAATCAGCAATATTACGAAGGCTACTATGCATGCTTGTGCTAGTCACCACATACATCAAAAAAAATACATGGCAAGCACCTCTGTAAAGATGGCATGGCATAGATCAAAACACATGTAGAGCTCATGCCCATACGAAGCACACATCAAATGTGACAAAAATGACAAATCACCCTAAACTGATAAGTAACAGCAACTACCAATTTATAGCACTCTTGCATCAGAGATTTGGGCATCAAGATGGACTCAAACAAGCATGGCACAATGGAACAAAACGAAGAGCACATCATGATGAGCATTTTGATATAACATATGCACAAAACGGACCTATATGCATGAAGTTATCATCAACCAAAGAATGCAACCAGATGTTTGAAACCAGGGAGTTAGCCAAAAAACAACCTCAATGAAACGGGACGGAGGGGATCCGGGCTCCTGTTTGGTTTGGCGGTCGACGGGGTCCCTAGGACGGGCGGATCCAGGACGAGGCCATGGCGACGGCGGGTCGCCGGAGACGTGGACGGCGAGGAGAAGGCCGGCGGGGTCGGGAGAGGATGCCGGGGACGCGGATCCGGTCGGCGGGGACGAGGAGGTGATCGGATCCGGCAGCGAAGATGAGTTCCGGCGGCGGTGTTCTCGGCGAGCGGGCACTGGCGCGCATCGGCGGCGAGCGCGCGCGAGAAGGGGAGCGGGCGGCACGAGCGTAGCGGCTATGGAGGCGCGTGGCGACAACATTCGGTGGCGGGCGGCGCGGAGGGTCGTCGACGACGATCGGTGACGGACGCGGGCGAGGCACAGGCAGCGCTCCGGGCGAGGCGGCAGAGCACGATGGTGCGTGCGGTGGAGGGGAGCGGCGCTGCGGCGGCGTCGAAGACGGGACCGGCGTGGCCCGGTTCGGGCCGGATCTGGGCCCACGGCGGGCCGGCGCGGGTCCGGTGACGTGGCGCGCTGTGGTAGTCTGAGAGCGATGGCGGAGGTGACGTGGCGCGACGCCATTGGTTGGAGCGACGTGGAGGGGCGTGGTGGACATGTCCGGGCGTGAGGGTGGACGCGTCCGGCGGCGCGAGGAGGAAGAAGCTAGGGTTTGGACTACGATTTTGGACGGGGAAGACCTTTATATAGGTAGAGGGAGTTTGGAGTGTCCAAATGGAGTGTAGTTTTCACCCACGCGATCGTGATCCGACGGCGTAGGACATGGGAGTGGTTTGGATGGTTTATTGGGCCGTTTTGGAGGGGTGTTGAGCTGCAACACACACGAGGCCTTTACGGTTCCCCGATTAACCGTTGGAGTATCAAACGGACTCCAAATGGCACGAAATTTGACAAGCGGTCTACCGGTGGTATACCAAGGCCACTTGGAAAATGTCGGTCCATTCCGAGAATGTTTAACACCCACTCACGAAAAGAGACAAAAGGGGACACCAGAGGACATAGGAGTGTCGGATTGAGAAACGGACAACGGGGAAAATGCTCGGATGCATGAGACGAACATGAATGCAAATGTGATGCACATGATGACATGATATGAAATGCATGACATGGACAAAAGCAAAACAAATACAAAACCCAACCATGAAGGGAATCTCATCTTGCATCTCCGAAAAAGGCAAGAGTCGGAGTTACAAATATGGAAAGTTGTATCGGGGGCGTTACAACACTCCACCACTACGAGAGGATCTCATCCTGAGATCTTGGATGGCGCCGGAGGGAAAAGGAAGAGGAAGATAAGAGGTAAAACTAAGTTGCTTCTTTGACAAACGAGTGGAACCAAAGAACCTTGAAAGGTTAAACCAATTGAAAGAAAGAATACAACAAAGATGAACAAAGTTGAAAACACTCCATTAGGAAAGAGGAACGATGAAGAACAAATTTGGACAGCACTCCGGTTGAAAAGAGATGCAAGACTAGATAAGATGAAAAGAACTTAAGCAGAGGACACAGCACTTTGGTTAAAACAAGATAGAGAAGGAATAAGAATGATATAATTTGGGCAGCACTCCGATTGAAAATGGAAGGAATTGAACATGATCTTAACAAAACAAGATGATGGGTTGAAGAGAGTAACATCACAATGCCTCCGGAAAAGAATTAAAAGAACAGAGGAGAAAACAACATCTTCTACCTCAAATGAGCTTGCAAAGGCATCCTTAGGAGAAGGGTCGAACGGAGTTGTTGGAAAACAAACAACGAAAAGAGTAAGCTTGTTGTGGGCTTATGGAAAACACGTCGAAATCTTGAGGTGAGATTCTGCCACTAACAAAAACAATAGATTGGATTGATATCAACAAGGAGATGAAAACTCCTTCATCGAGATGAGAAGCGAAAATTGGATCATAGATAAGCACCATAATGGCAACATTCCCAATGGAAGGTTGTGGGTGAAATATAACCCAATATAGCTCCAAGGAAGAAAGTGATGGATTTAAATACCTCATTCCTGACAACTTGCGAATCATGAAACACGAAACAAATTGTCAAGAATGACATAACACCACCTGAAAAAGATAAGATAGAAAGAATTTCACTTCGGAATGCAAGATGAATAATACTTGAGCTCCTTTGAAAAGAATCTAGATGATCACTTCGAGAAGGAATTAAATCCTTGCTGAACCACCATGTAGAACCTCCGGTAACAAAAGGATGATCAAACGAAAAGAAAGAGAAGTTGAAAACACAAGGTGAAGCCTTGCGATGATTTAGATGAAGCTTCGCGACGAGATAATGCGGAAAAACTTGGAACTCCGGAAAAGAAAAGTTAAAGCATCTCAAACCGAGAATGTGATACGATGAACCACTCTGGAAAGAAGAAATTAGATCACTTGGATGAAACAATAATAAGAATTATGTCATGCGTATCCTTCGCCAATTAAATTGATGACGAGCAAACGGATTTGGCATACTACTTATTCTCGTAGAAAGGATTAAGATAGATATAGAGCAAACTTGGGAAGGTCTTCAACGAATCACCGGTCGGGATTGGAAAGAATGAATGAATTGATATGAGTACATAGGAAGAGGAATCTTGAACAAGCCACCGTAAGAATTGAAAATGAAAGTAGCAAAGGCACAATTCAACGAGAAGAATTGGAAAAATGAACGAAGATACTTGAGAGAATTTAGATACATGTGAGCGAATAGATCACAAGCTGATTAGAGAATATGTAACACCCCGGTGTAATGATGCTACAGTAACCCCTGGGGTTAAGTTAATCATTTTGCTAAACAAGTGTTTGATCATCATTGTCTCCTCTCTCTTTCAAATTCCAGTTGAATTCATTTTCAAATTATGAGTGAATTCAAAATGCTCAAACATGAAATCTAAAATGTTCATCTTGTGCCAAATAATCCCATAATTAATATTGGTAGTGAACCAACATTTTCACAAAGTGTTTAAGTGCACTAAATTAGCTAAAACAGTGCTTATAACATTTGTTTAAATGCTTTTTTACTTTGCAAAAATGCTAACATGTTTTATTTAAGTGCTAAACTAATTGTGGCAGTATCCTAAAACATGATGATATTTTAGGTGTAAGTTTTATAATTTATAAAACTGTTTTGGTTCTGAAAAGTTTTGGAAACAGAAAGTTTAAAAGGAAAAGAAAACTGTTAGAGAAAACAAAAGAGAGAGAGAGAGAGACAGCAACCCCCTGGACCTAACCCACCTGGGCCGGCCCACCTAACCCACCCGAGCCAGCCCAGATCCCCCCTGCCCGTCCCCTTCCCTGTTCCCCCGGCTGGGTCGGAACAGGGGCATAGCCCTGCCGAACCCACTCGCCGTCGCCGGCGAGAGAGGGATAAGACCCCCCGACGCCTCGATCCTCTCCCCTGCGCCCCACTCACTCCCCCGCTCTCCTCTGTCGCCCCACTCCCCTCCGGGATCTCCCCAGAACCCGTTTCCCTCCACCTGCATGTCGCGCTCATCACCGGTCACTTCGCCCCGCCGCGGCCACCACCGCCCTCGCACCTCGTCGGCAGGTCTACGAGGTCTACTGTCGCCCTCTCCATCGACTGGTGTCGCCAGTGGGAGCTCCTCACCTCTGCATCGACCGCGGCGACTTCTTCTTCCTCCTCGGTCACCGGGGATCGCCGGCACCGCGCCGTCTGCTACAGGCCTACCCCGAGCCTCCCTCGAGCCCGCTGCCACCCCCTATGGCTTCACTGTGAGCCACCGCGCCTGAGGCACCCTCCCTCTCTCCATCTAGTAGTTCCTAAAACCGGTCCCATCGAGCTCCCACTCCGGCCGCCGTCTGACCTCGATGCACCGCTCGACTTTGGTCGCCCCCGCACGCGTTGCTGCCGCCACTTGACGTGGCTCGACGCCCGCATCCGAATGCACCATCGGACGTGCTCTCTGGCGCCTTGTAGCATGGTCCCGACGAGGTCCCGAACGCCGTTGCCGCCTTCGCGCGCCATCGGCGATGCTCCGGTCGTTCCCGACGGAGGTCATCATCACCATCGTGTGTGCGGCGCCAGGCCGCACCCTTAGGTCCAAGACGCAGGTCCGGAGGCCCCCTGTAGCGCGGCCCCGGCCAACTCCGGCGAGGCGCCGCCGTTGCTTTGGTCGGCGAAGCTCTCTCTCCGGCGTCGACGCCGACGTGGCATAGTGGGGCCCGCCCCTTGAGCCACTGACCGTGGGCCTGTCGGGCTCTGTTGACTGAGTTGACTCAGTCAACTCTGATGACTGGACCGGCCCGTGGGACTGACAGAAGGGGCCCATTGCCCCCTAATTAATGGAATTAATTAAGCTAAATTAGTTAACATAATTAGACACTGACAGGTGGGCCCAGTACTTTAACTAACTATGTTTAGATTAGTTTTTTAACTCTGTTTAACCCACTGTCTATGACGAGCAGGCCCCACTGGTCATTTTGACCAGTCAACCAGTCTGTTGACTGCTGATGTCATCCCCATGCAATGCTGATGTCATAAGTCCATTTCTGTCAATTTAGATAAATCCAGAAAATGTTTAAATCTTTTAAAAAATTCATAGAAAATAAACCGTAACTCCCATGAAAATGTTTTATATATGAAAGTTGCTCAGAAAAATCCCACGAATCCGAATGCGTGGTCCATTCACCTGTCACATGCCCCTAGCATGCTTAACATGGAACCGTCCCCTCTCTTTCATCTGTCCGGAATTCGTCTAACGCCGGGAATTCATCCTCGGATGTTTATACCCTCCGTCTGCAACGTGTAGTACTACATTAGGACAACCCTAGCTCTGCCTATCCTCATGTAATGCTTAGTGGTACCTTTGTTTGCTCAGTATTTACTGTTTCTTCCCCCTCTTCTCTCCGGTAGACCGCGAGACCGATGTCGCCCCTGTGATCGACTACGTCGACGACGACCCCTCCTTGCCAGAGCAACCAGGCAAGCAAACCCCCCCTTGAGCATTTTGATATCGCCCATTTCGTTCCCTCTCATGCTTGCATTAGAACTGCTACTGCTTTCTGTATGATCCTCTCTGATGCATAGCCTGTTGTTGTTACCTGCTTTCATACCTTACCTGCTTATCCTAAACTTCTTAGTATAGGTTGGTTAGTGATCCATCAGTGACCCCCACCTTGTCCCAGTTGCCTCACTTTATGTTCGATGACTCGATCAACGTGATCGATGTCCAGGCCCCGACACCGCACATCACCCCCCCCCCCCTATTTGTATGACACTACAGAGTTACTATCGAGTGCCGAGGGTGAACTTCATACATCACTCCTGATGAGATCTCTGTAGTGTAGCTATTCGGTCGTGATCATCGAGGGTGAATTCTCCTTAACCACTTCCATTATGGCTCTGTCGTGCAACCCTCAAGTGTGAACCTCGAGGGTGGATCCTCTTACGTTCACCTTGATGATAACATCGAGTGGAATTCACCGGGGGTGATTCCTCGAGTTTTCCCCTTGGTGTTAGACACACAGTTACTATGGTTACTATGACTTTGCACTGAGCCATGTTACTAAAGATGGGTCGGCCCTGAGAGGTACCCGCGCGAGCTTAATAGCGAGTGATGTGGAGTTGGGTTGACCTGGAAGGTGCCCGCGAGATACTTACGAGGTGTGGCCGGGCAATCTTAGCCCTTGCCGCAAGTACTCGAGACAGGGTGACGGGATCACATCGATCGTGAGTATCTGCTCGTTACCGCGTGCTCCTAATCCACTACGGTTTGGATATTTGATCCGAGGGGCCTCTGGCCTGATAGCACTAACCATCACGTGGGCATTGTATGGGCATTCTGTGTCGTATACATCAGCCGAAGCTTAATAGACGTCAGCGACTGAGCGGCATGCGCCGGGTTGGACTGCGTAAGCTCCTGCCTTGTTGAAGGAGGTAGCTAGGTCTGCTCACCGGCCGTGTACGCAACGTGCAGGAGTTCCCGGGGAGATGGCCCATGACCCCTGGGGGCATAGGTTTAGTCCGGCGTGCTGGCCTCTCTATTAAGCATAGGTCCGGTTGCGGCATATTGTTTGGCCGAGTTCGGGCATGGCCCAGGAAAGTGTGTCCGGCCGGAGTTAATCGAGTGTGGTGGGTAAGTTGGTGCACCCCTGCAGGGAAGAAAACATCTATCGATAGCCTGTCCTATGGTAATGGACACTTGGAGTTGTATCCCGATCGATACAACTAGAACTGGATATGTGAGATGAGGAATGGATATGAGAAATGGATGGTGATGAGGAATTGGTTGTGATGAGAAATAGATGGTATGGCTCTGGGATTGCTTTCTCGCAGGGAGTCGAGAAAGGATCTCTGGCCGAGGTTGACAACACTACGTACTTTACATTATGTTGATTTGTACTCTTCTATATGCTGCAAGATGCTTGAAGATGCTACTCTTCGATAGGCTAGGCTTTCCCCTTCTCTTCTGGCATTCTGCAGTTTAGTCCACAGATACAACCCATTCCTTTGATATAGATGCATACTTAGTTTAGATATGATGTAAGTCTTGCAAGTACTTTGGATGAGTACTCGCGGATGCTTTGCTACTTATTTTCCCCCATACCCGATTGTTGCGACCAGATGACGGATCCCAGGAGCCAGACGACGCCACTGATGACTACTACTACCCGGAGGATGCCTACTACTACGTGAAGACTGCAGACGGCTAGGAGTAGTTAGGAGGCTCCCAGGCAGGAGGCCTTGCCTTTTCGATCGTTGTTGCTTTTGTGCTAGCCTTCTTAAGGCAAAGTCTAACTTATGTCTGTACTCAGATATTGTTGCTTCCGCTGACTCTTGTGTATTCAAGCTTATGTATTCGAGCCCTCGAGGCCCTGGCTTGTAATATAAAGCTTGTGTTATTTTAATTTGTGTCTAGAGTTGTGTTGTGATATCTTCTCGTGAGTCCTTGATCTTGATTGTACACATTTGCGTGTATGATTAGTATACGATTGAAACAAGGGCGTCATAAGTTGGTATCAGAGCCGACTGCCTGTAGGTAGCCCCCTTTCCAGCTCCTTGGCCGAAGTTGAGTCTAGTCACTAGAAAACTTTTGCTAACATTGGATGTGTGGCTTACGGGCACACGTCGCCATATGGGTGGTATTAGGATCTTTTACTCCTCGATCTTTACTCTGGGACTCTGATCTCTCTTCTATTCGGGTTAAAATGGTTTTACTAACTCTAACATTAGGATCTCGTGACCACATTCACCCCAAAGCTGGATATGCCATAGTTTTTCCTTAGAATAGTATTCTAGATAGTACACACACTGTCGTGGTGACAACGAAGTGGTATCCATCGTACCTCTTTCATTATGCATGTTTCATCATGAATGATCCTTTGTTTTTGCAAATGCTCAATGCTGAACTACCCCTGTTACTTGTTAGCAGGATGGTTAGACCCGCTAGTCATGGCCGTGGTGCTAACGATCCACCACCGCCCGAATTCCTTGCTGGAATGATGCAACAATTTGAGCCGAACCGCTAATTCATGGAAGGAATGATGGCTCAGTTTCCTCGTCCGAACATGAATCAACAGCCAACCCCAGTAACTCTACAGGACTTCATGCATCTCAACCCAACTATTTACCGCAGCTCAACTCAACCCCTTGATGGTGAAGACTGGTTGCGCGACATCACATATGAAATGGAGTCTGCTAGTGTGGCCCCTGCTAGCTATGTCACCTTTGCATCTTTCTTTCTGAAGGGTCCCGCTGCTCAATGGTGGGATAGCCACAGGCGTACCCTGCCTGCTGGAACGGTCATCACTTGGCCGAATTTCCAAGCTGCTTTTCGTGCCTGCTTCATTCCTCAAGGAATCATGCACAAGAAAAAGTGCGAGTTCCGCAACCTCACCCAAGGCAACAATACTGTAGATGCTTATCAATAGGAATTTCTGGACTTGTCTCGTTATGCTGAAGAAGACATTGCAACTAATGCTCGTAGGCAAGAAAAGTTCTGTGATGGACTTCACCCTGATATTAAGCTAGCACTGCTCGCTCATGACTTTGCCGACTTCGCCACCTTGGTGAACAAGGCTATTCAGGTTGAGACTGGTCTTCAGGAACACCAGGGATCCCTTAGGCGCAGCCATGACCTTGGCTCATCTTCGGGCCCATCAGCGCAGAAGCGTCAGATATGGATTCCCCAGAACATGTATCGTCCAGCTGCACCTGCACCAAGACAGACCTATGCCGCACCTCGTCTGCCTCCTCCACCACAGAGGCAGCCCCTTCGGGTTGTACCACCCCAAGCTTCTGCTCCCAATCCCAATGATGGTCTGTGCTTCAAGTGTGGCCTTCCGAGCCATCATTCCAGGAACTGCCCTCAGAATCAGAATCAGCTGGCTCTGCCTTCTAATGCTCGTGGTATCAATCAACCTCGCAACCACAATGCCAGACCATATGGTCATGGTCAGGCTAATCCTGTTGATCTGAATGAAACTCAAGACCAGCCTGGTACTATGATGGGTACTCTCCTTGTTAATTCAGTACCAGCATCTGTTTTATTTGATTCGGGAGCATCGCATTCATTCATGTCAGAAAAATTTGCATATGCACACGACATTCGATGCGAGCCCATGAACACTCTGATTGTGGTACGCACCCCTGCGAGCCGTTGTCAAACTACCATGATTGGTCGCGACGTTCCCGTTGAGATTGAAGGGTTGGAATTTCTTGTTTCCCCCATTATTCTGGAGTCTTCCAATATTGACCTCATTCTGGGAATGGAATGATTGAAAGCACATACTGCTTCTATCGTTTGCGCCACCAAGGTCGTTCACCTCCTACATCCTTCCGATGAGATAGTAAGCTACCATGCTCAACTTGTTTAAAACGCTGAAGCACGACTTTACGTCTGGAATGCGTTGAACGCAGCACCTCTTGAGGGAATTGAAAATATTCCAGTTGTTCGTGACTTCCTAGATGTCTTTCTAGAAGAACTTCCAGGAATACCCCCTGCCCGGGCTGTTGAGTTCGTCATCGATTTGAAACCAGGCACCGTTCCTATTGCCAAACAACCCTACAAGATGCCGCCTCATGAACTCCTTGAACTTAAGGAGGAAATCGACAAATCTCTTCGTAGTGGTTTCATTCGTCCAAGTTCCTCGGTTTGGGGAGCACCTTCTCTCTTTATAAAGAAGAAGGATGGAACGAATCGTTTGGTCCAAGACTACCGTCCTATCAACCAAGCTACAATTTAGAACAAATATCCCCTTCCTCGGATCAATGATTTGTATGATCAACTGGCTGGTTCATCGATATTCTCTAAACTAGACTTGAGGTTGGGTTACCACCAGATCCGTGTTCGTGAAGAGGATATTCCAAAGACCGCATTCGTCACTCGTTATGGTTCTTACGAGTACACCATCATGTCTTTTGGCATGACCAATGCTCCAGCCACATTCTCTCGTCTGATGAACTACATATTCATGGATTACCTCGACAAGTTCGTTGTAGTCTATCTGGATGATATCCTGGTATATTCGAAGAACAAAGAAGAACATGCTGAACATCTTCGACTTGTTCTAGAGAAGCTTTGAGAACATCAACTTTATGCCAAGTATTCCAAGTGTGAATTCTAGTAACCCGAAGTCACCTACCTTGGTCATGTCATCTCCAAGGACGGTATTGCCGTCAACCCAAAGCGCGTTCAGGCTATTCTTGACTGGACCCCTCCGAAGACTGTCAAGCAAGTCAGAAGCTTCTCGGTCTAGCCAGCTATTATCGCCGCTTTGTCGAGAACTTCTCCAAGATCGCCAAGCCACTGACCAATCTGCTTCACAAAGGCGTTAAGTTCGATTGGACAGACAAATGTCAGGAAAGTTTCCAGGAACTCAAAGACAAGCTGACATCTGCCCCAGTGCTTGCTCCCCCTAATTCTCGCAAGGACTTTGTCATCTATTGTGATGCTTCACGTCAAGGATTAGGCTATGTCCTAATGCAAGAGTGCAGAGTGATTGCTTATGCCTCTCGTCAAGTGCGTCCTCATGAAGAGAACTACCCAGTTCATGACCTTGAGCTTGCTGCGGTTATATATGCACTGAAGCTATGGCGATAGTACCTTCTCGGTAATCATTGCGAGATCTTCACTGATCATCAAAGTCTTAAGTATTTGTTTACTCAGCCAGATCTGAACCTCCGTCAGTAGCGATGGATGGAAGCTATTGCTGACTACAACTACGGTATATCTTATACACCTGGCAAGGCTAATGTAATGGCCGATGCCCTGAGCCGTATGTCTTATTGCAACAATCACATGGTCTTCAAAGCTCAACCTCGCCTTTATGAAGAGCTATGCAAGCTGAACCTTCAACTAGTTCCACAAGGTTCTCTGAATAACCTTGTCCTGGAACCAACTCTGCTGAAAGCAATTAAGTCTACTCAAGCCAAAGATGCTCAAGTGGATTTGATGAAAAAGGATCTTGCCTTAGAGAAATCCAGAGATTTGTCACTTGGTGAAGATGGAACCTTATACTTCAGAGATCACATTGTCGTACCCCGGTTCGAGCTTATGACAGAGAAGGTGATGAAAGAAGCGCATGATACCCCTCTCTCTATTCATCCGGGAAGTACCAAGATGTATCTAGACATCCGTCAGAAGTACTGGTGGTCTAATATGAAGCAAGACATTGCTCGATATATTGAAGAATGTGACGTTTGTCGTCGCGTCAAAGCAGAACATCAAAAACCGGCTGGACTTCTACAACCTCTCCCTATTCCTGAATGGAAATGGGATAAGATTCAGATGGACTTTGTCACTGGCCTTCCCAAGCCTCAGAAAGGTAACGATGCTATCTTTGTCGTCATCGACCAATTCTCGAAGGTTGCTCACTTTCTGCCAGTCAAGGAGACTATCACTGCTAGTCAATTAGCAAACTTGTATATCTCCCGAATTGTGTCACTCCACGGCATCCCGAAGGAGATCAGTTCAGACCGTGCCAGTATATTCACTTCAAAGTTCTGGGATAGTTTTCAAGAGGCAATGGGAACTCATATTACCTGGAGCACTGCTTATCATCCCCAATCCCAAGGTCAAGTCAAGCGAGTCAATCAAACTCTTGAAGACATGCTTCGGGCTTGTGTTATTTCTTTCGGCAATAATTGGGAAGAATCTCTTCCTTATGCGGAGTTCTCTTATAACAACAGCTATCAAGCCAGCTTGAAGATGGCACCCTTTGAAGTGCTATATGGACATAAGTGTCGAACCCCTCTGGATTGGTCAGAAACTGGGGAACGGACGCTCATTGGTCCAGACATTATTCAACAAGCTGAAGAGCAGGTTCGCATTGTCCGGGATAATCTTAAGGCGGCCCAGTCCTGCCAGAAGAGCAACTATGACTGAAAACACTGGGGTTCAACTTATCAACCTGGTGAACAAGCTTATCTGCATGTCACTCCTTTGAGAGGCACTCATCGGTTCGGAGTCAAGGGCAATCTAGCTCCGCGCTACATTGGTCCCTTCCGCATCCTCGCCCGTCGTGGACTGGTGGCTTATTAATTGGAGTTGCCACCTCAGTTCTCTCACGTCCATGATGTCTTCCACATGTCGCAACTTCGTCGATGCTTCAAGGATCCGGAACATGAAGTGGATCCGGAACTGATTGAACTGCAAGATGATCTCACATACAAGGAGCATCCGATCTGCATTCTTGAAGAAGCTGAACGTCGAACACGCCAGAAGGTTACCAAGTTCCTCAAGGTGCAATGGTCAAATCATTCTAAGGATGAAGCCACTTGGGAACGCGAGGATAACCTCCATGCTGAATACCCCGACCTGTTCCCTTCTACCTTTTAACTCTCGGGACGAGAATTTCTTTTGGAGGAGGAGAGTTGTAACACCCCGGTGTATTGATGCTACAGTAACCCCTAGGGTTAAGTTAATCATTTTTCTAAATAAGTGTTTGATCATCATTGTCTCCTCTCTCTTTCAAATTCCAGTTGAATTCATTTTCAAATTATGAGTGAATTCAAAATGCTCAAACATGAAATCTAAAATGTTCATCTTGTGCCAAATAATCCCATAACTAATATTGGTAGTGAACCAACATTTTCACAAAGTGTTTAAGTGCACTAAATTAGCTAAAACAGTGCTTATAACATTTGTTTAAATGGTTTTTTAATTTGCCAAAATGCTAACCTGTTTTATTTAAGTGCTAAACTAATTGTGGCAGTATCCTAAAACATGATGATATTTTAGGTGTAGGTTTTATAATTTATAAAACTGTTTTGGTTCTGAGAAGTTTTGGAAAACAGAAAGTTTAAAAGGAAAAGAAAACTGTTAGAGAAAACAAAAGAGAGAGAGACAGAGACAGTAACCCCCCTAGACCTAACCCACCTGGGCCGGCCCACCTAACCCACCCGAGCCAGCCCAGATCCCCCCTGCCCGTCCCCTTCCCTGTTCCCCCGACCGGGGTCGGAACAGGGGTGTAGCCCCGCCGAACCCACTCGCCGTCGCCGGCGAGATAGGGATAAGACCCCCCGACGCCTCGATCCTCTCCCCTGCGCCCCACTCACTCCCCCGCTCTCCTCTATCGCCCCACTCCCCTCTGGGATCTCCCTAGAACCTGTTTCCCTCCACCTGCATGTCGCGCTCATCACCGGACACTTCGCCCCACCGCGGCCACCACCGCCCCGGCACCTCGTCGGCACGTCTACGAGGTCTACCGTCGCCCTCTCCATCGATTGGTGTCGCCAGTGGGAGCTCCTCACCTCTGCATCAACCACGGCGACTGTTTCTTCCTCCTCGGTCGCCGGGGATCACCGCCACCGCGCCATCTGCTACAGGCCTACCCCGAGCCTCCCTCGAGCCCGCTGCCACCCCCTACGGCTTCACTGCGAGCCACCGCGCCTGAGGCACCCTCCCTCTCTCCCTCTAGTAATTCCTAAAACTGGTCCCATGGAGCTCCCACTCTGGCAGCCGTCTGACCTCGACGCACCGCTCGGCTCTGGTCGCCCCTGCACGTGTTGCTGCCGCCACTTGACGTTGCTCGACGCCTGCGTTCGAACGCACCATCGGACATGCTCTCTGGCGCCTTGTAGCACGGTCCCGACGAGGTCTCGAATGCCGCTGCCGCCTCCGCTCACCACCGGCAATGCTCTTGTCGTCCCCGACGGCGGTCGTCGTCACCATCGTGTGCGCGGCGCCGGGCCGCACCCTTAGGTCCAAGCCGCAGGTCCGGAAGCCCCCTGTAGCGCGGCCCCGGCCAACTTCGGTGAGGCACCGCCGTTGCTTTGGTTGCCGGAGCTCTCTCTCCAGCATCGACACCGACATGGCATAGTGGGGCCCGCCCCCTGAGCCACTGACCGTGGGCCTATGGGGCCCTGTTGACTGAGTTGACTCAGTCAACTCTGCTGACTGGACCAGCCCGTGCGACTGACAGAAGGGGCCCACTACCCCCTAATTAACGAAATTAATTAAGCTAAATTAGTTAACATAATTAGACACTGACAGGTGGGCCTAGTAGTTTAACTAACTATGTTTAGATTAGTTTTTTAACTCTGTTTAACCCACTGTCTATGACGAGCGGGCCCCACTGGTCATTTTGACCAGTCGACCAGTTTATTGACTGTTGATGTCATCCCCATGCAATGCTGATGTCATAAGTCCATTTCTGTCAATTTAGATAAATCCAGAAAATGTTTAAATCTTTTAAAAATTCATAGAAAATAAACCGTAACTCCGATGAAAATATTTTCTATATGAAAGTTGCTTAGAAAAATCCCACGAATCCGAATGCGCGATCCATTCACCTGTCACATGCCCCTAGCATGCTGAACATGGAACCGTCCCCTCTCTTTCATCTGTACGGAATTCGTCTAACGACGGGAATTCATCCTCGGATGTTTATCCCCTCCGTCTGCAACGTGTAGTACTATGTTAGGACAACCCTAGCTCTGCCTATCGTCATGTAATGCTTAGTGGTACCTTTGTTTGCTCTGTATTTACTGTTTCTTCCCCCTCTTCTCTTCGGTAGACCCAGAGACCGATGCTGCCCCTGTGATCGACTATGTCGACGACGACCCCTCCTTGCCAGAGCAACCAGGCAAGCAAACCCCCCTTGAGCATTCCGATATCGCCCATTTCCTTCCCTCTCATGCTTGCATTAGAACTGCTACTGCTTTCTGTATGATCCTACTCTGATGCATAGCCTCTTGTTGTTACCTGCTTTCATACCTTACCTGCTTATCCTAAACTGCTTAGTATAGGTTGGTTAGTGATCCATCAGTGACCCCCACCTTGTCCCAGTTGCCTCGCTTTATGTTCGATGACTCAATCAACGTGATCGACGTCCAGGCCCCGACACCGCACATCACCCCCCCCCCTAGTTGTACGACACTACAGAGTTACTATTGAGTGCCGAGGGTGAACCTCATACATCACTCCTGAAGAGATCTCTGTAGTGTAGCTATTCGGTCGTGATCATCGAGGGTGATTTCCTCCTTAACCACATCCGTTACGGCTCTATCGTGCAACCCCTCAAGTGTGAACCTCGAGGGTGGATCCTCTTATGTTCACCTTGATGATAACATCGAGTGGAATTCACCGGGAGTGATTCCTCGAGTTTTCCCCTTGGTGTTAGACACACAGTTACTATGGTTACTATGACTTTGCACTAAGCCATGTTACTAAAGACGGGTCAGCCCCGAGAGGTACCCGCGCGAGCTTAATAGCGAGTGATGTGGAGTCGGGTTGACCTGGAAGGTGCCCGCGAGATACTTACGAGGTGTGGCCGGGCATTCTTAGCCCTTGCCGCAAGTACTCGAGATGGGGTGACGGGGTCACATCGATCGTAAGTCTCTGCTCGTTACCGCGTGCTCCTAATCCACTACGGTTTGGATATTTGATCCGAGGGGCCTCTAGCCTGATAGCACTAACCATCACGTGGGCATTGTATGGGCGTTCTGCGTCATATACATCAGCCGAAGCTTAATAGACGTCAGCGACTGAGCGGCGCGCGCCGGGTTGGACTGCGTAAGCTCCTGCCTTGTTGAAGGAGGTAGCTAGGTCTGCTCACCGGCCGCGTACGCAACGTGTAGGAGTTCCCGGGGAGATGGCCCATGACCCCTGGGGGCATAGGTTTAGTCCGGTGTGCTGACCTCTCTATTAAGCCTAGGTCGGGTTGCGGCGTATTGTTTGGCCGAGGCCGGGCATGACCCAGGAAAGTGTGTCCGGGCGGAGTTAATCGAGTGTGGTGGGTAAGTTGGTGCACCCCTGTAGGGAAGAAAACATCTATCGATAGCCTGTCCTACGGTAACAGACACTTGGAGTTGTATCCCGATCGATACAACTAGAACTGTATATTTGAGATGAGGAATGGATATGAGAAATGGATGGTGATGAGGAATTGATTGTGATGAGAAATGGATAGTATGGCTCTGGGATTGCTTTCTCGCAGGGAGTCGAGAAAGGATCTCTGGCCGAGGTTGATAACACTACCTACTTTACATTATGTTGATCTGTACTCTTCTATATGATGCAAGATGCTTGAAGATGCTTGAAGATGCTAGTCTTCGATAGGCTAGGCTTTCCCCGTCTCTTCTAGCATTCTGCAGTTTAGTCCACATATACAACCCATTCCTTTGATATAGATGCATACTTAGTTTAGATCTGATGTAAGTCTTGCGAGTACTTTGGATGAGTACTCACGGATGCTTTGCTACTTCTTTTCCCCCATACCCGATTGTTGCAACCAGATGACGGATCCCAAGACCCAGACGACGCCTCTGATGACTACTACTACCCGGAGGATGCTTACTACTACATGAAGACCGCAGATGACTAGGAGTAGTTAGGAGGCTCCCAAGCAGGAGGCCTTGCCTTTTCGATCATTGTTGTTTTTGTGCTAGCCTTCTTAAGGCAAACTTGTCTAACTTATGTCTGTACTCAGATACTGTTGCTTCCGCTGACTCTTGTGTATTCGAGCTTATGTATTCGAGCCCTCGAGGCCCCTGGCTTGTAATATAAAGCTTGTATTATTTTAATTTGTGTCTAGAGTTGTGTTGGGATATCTTCCCGTGAGTCCTTGATCTTGATCGTACACATTTGCGTGCATGATTAGTGTACGATTAAATCGAGGGCGTCACAGAATACTTGAATGAAGCACCGGTAAGATTTGGAGAATGGGAGCTGAAAGCTGAGAATGAATAAACCCAAAATGATGGCCTTCGAAGAATCAAACTAAAAAGACTCTTGAATTGCTCCGGATGGGTGAAAAGAATTCTCACAATAGAAAACAATTATGAGAGGATGGCATCAAGGTTGAACCATGAATCTAGAAGAGAATGGGGCAAGATTTAAGAGAAACTCTTCTTCGGTCTTCAAAATCTGAGAATGGCGACTAGAAACACCACTGTGAATTGTTGAGGCACTCTGGAATGAAAATTAGAAAGGTTGAACCAACGATGAAAATAAATTGAAAACGATCTTGGAGAAGGCATTTGACTGATGATAAATCGTTCTTACGTCAAACTTTGAAATGAATTTGAAAATAACTCCGCAAAATTAGAAGAGTCGGGTAAGATCCTTGGAAAAGACCTGTGGGTTAGGGCCCACTCAAAAGAAACACCGTTGAACAATTACTTGAAAGGGAGATTGCACCCGGTTGATTTAAATGGCTCCAGAGAGATAACAGCCTCAAGATATCTTGAACGGATTAGGAATGAAAATACGAATCTCCTGAGATATCTTCAGCACTCCGGAACAAAAGAATAGCGAGAAGTGGATGATTAAGAAGTGCATCGGCATGAGAAAGCATTTGACATGAGGAAAAGGATATGATCGACACTGAAAGCTTGATTTGAATCCACCGGAGAAGATAAAAGAAATGAAGAATGTTGAACTTGAAGCTCCATTAGTATCTTCGTGAGAATCACTGGGTAAGAATATTGACGGAAAAGAATGGAGAGACTTCACATCAATAAGATGGATACTTTATTAAGAAATCTTAATCCTCGAAGAAAAAGGGTGGGAGAGTGGGAAAACAAAGGCAACTTGGGACGGATGAAACAAACAACGTTGAGAAGACTTGAGTTGATCTTGCGGATGTTGAAAAAGATCGGATCCACTTGAAGAGAGACACACTGGTTCAGAATAAATTGAGATGGCAAACTCGAAGATCAAGAACGATTTGTATTCACATAGGAATATGAGAACAATGCTTAGGAAAGGTATGGAATCAACATTTGACTTTGAAGCAACTCGAATACCATAACTGAAAAACAAAACAAAGGATTGGCTTGCAAAATAAGCCGGAAACAAACATAAGATAGACCCCATGTCGTATCATGTGTCTGTTGGAAGATATTCTAAGATATACTTGAATTCCCACTTTTAAACTCCCGAAACTTTCTGGTTATGCAATCAGGTGTTGGGGATACAGGGGAAGCATAATATCTCACCCAAAACTAGCAAATCCTACATCCAGTTGTATCCATCCTTCAACACATAACCAAGAAACCTTCGGAAATCATTTACCTCAACCTTCGAAAAGCATCCGTTATACGAGTTATGGCAATACTCCCGAACTCCCGCCCTAGTACTGGGTGGCGTCGAGGTTATCTCACCAACAACTGCATAAAAGAGATTTTCGATGTCGGCGAACTCAGGTATTCCAGAACTGCAACGATAAAATTGTGACGACAACACCTCGGAGCTCAACTCCCCGGGACACTGCCACAACCCCTAAATGTCAGGAGGCACCAAGAACAATGTTCTCGTCACAAAACCATCGGAACGATTCCAAGATACCCGCGTGATCCTAAAAAAATCGTGAAATTTGAGGAGAGAAGAGTCAAAACTCTACTTCCGGAGGCCTCACCAGAGCGACGAAGGGACTGAGGAGTAAAAAGAATCCTACTCTCCGATATATATAATCCTAAGACTCAAAACATTTTGTTCTAGACTCAACAACGTCAGCGATTCGATCAAGCAGGGGGCTTCTAAGTCGGGGAAAGCTCTGATACCAACTTGTAACACCCACGATGCGGCTATATCTCCCATGTGTCGGGGCAAGACTTGGAGGCATAACCGCAAGGTAGGCATGTCGCAAGAGGGGTAATCTTTACACATCCCATGTACTAAATAAGAAGGTATAAGAGTTGGCTTACAATCACCACTTCACACAATACATAAATATAGCATACATCATCAAGGTACAATCAAAGGTCTGACTACAGAACCAAAAAAAATAAAGAAAGACAACCCCAAATGCTAGATCCCCGATCGCCCCAACTGGGCTCCTCTACTGATCATCTGGAAAAGACACAACACAACGAACAAGATCTTCATTGAGCTCCCACTTGAGCCCGGTTGCGTCATCTGCACTGGCATCATCGGCACCTGCATCTGTTTGGAAGTATCTGTGAGTCACGGGGACTCAGCAATCTCACACCCTCGCGATCAAGACTATTTAAGCTTAAAGGTAGGAAAGGGGTAGTGAGGTGGAGTTGCAGCAAGCACTAGCGCTAACTTACGCAAAAGAGAGCGAGAAGAGAAGCAATGCACGGTCATGAACTAGAAATGATCAAGAAGTGATCCTGAAACTACTTACGTTCAAGCGTAACACAAGAACCATGTTCACTTCCCGGACTCCGCCGAGAAGAGACCATCACGGCTACACACGCGGTTGATTCATTTTAATTAAGTTAAGTGTCAAGTTTTCTACAACCGGATACTAACAAATTCCCATCTACCACATAACCACGGGCACGGCTTTCGAAAGTTCAAAACCCTGCAGGGGTGTCCCAACTTATCCCATCACAAGCTCTCACGGTCAACGAAGGATATTCCTTCTCCCGAGAAGACCCGGTCAGTCTTGGAATCCCGGTTACAAGATATTTCGACAATGGTAAAACAAGACCAGCAAAGCCGCCCGATGTGTCGACATCCCGATAGGAGCTGCACATATCTCGTTCTCAGGGCAACACCAGATGAGCAATCTGTACAACTAAAACCAGCCCTCAAGTTTCCCCGAGGTGGCGCTGCAAGGGGCTCTAGTTCGGACCAACACTTAGACAAGCACTGGCCCGGGGGGGTTAAAATAAAGATGACCCTTGAGTCTGCAGAACCCAAGGGAAGGTGATAGGTTGTTAGGCAAATGGAAAACCAAGGTTGGGCCTTGCTGGAGGAGTTTTATCTAAAGCGAACTGTCAAGGGGGTCCCATAACACCCAACCGCATAAGGGGCGGAAAATCAAGGAACATAACACCGGTATGACGGAAACTAGGGCGGCAAGAGTGGAACAAAACACCAGGCATAAGGCCGAGCCTTTGTGACGCCCCGAGACCGTTGCGCCAGGTGTCTTCCAGTTATTCGTTGTTGTTGTCTTGTCATTTGCTTGCGTGTTGCATCTTGCCATGATTGTCCTAATAAATTGTTGCATCATCATGCTTGTGTTATCTTTTATTCTCACCTTGTGCTTTCCATACCTTGTGCTTTCCATCTTCATGCATATGATTGCTTGCTTGCTTGTGATGTTTGTTTTATTATTATTATTTTTATTATTATTATTATTGTTATTATTTTGCATCATGCATTCGTCTCCATATGATTGTTGTGCTTGTTTTCTTTTACTTGTTCATGTGCATTACAACTCCTTCTTCTTGTCCTTGATCCTTTCTCTTTTACTTTTTGCTCAACTTCAACGTGGATTCACCCAAGTTTCTATCCCATCCAAACTTCTCCATTCTTCTTTATTCCATTTATTTTTCTTGTGGCATTTTCCCTATTCGGAAAAATGTACAAACCTATCCCTATAAATCCTAAATGATGCCTACACCCTCTCTGCCAAATTTCAGATCCTTTGGAGTTGTTTTGGTTGGGTTAAAAAATGGCTCAAGTTTGAATTTAATTCAAAATTGAATTATTTTTATATCCTTAAAAATGTCCAAACCATTTTATTCAAACTGTGCAAAACTCCAGGATCTTATATATATTTCTTTATCAGCCTACTTCCTTCCTCATCTCCCTGTGCATTTCTTCTCTTGTTATTTCTGTCTAAAGGATTAAGGAAAAGACATGAGGAGAGAAAGGAAGAGCAGCCCAGTAGAGCCGGCCCAGTAGCAGATCCCGCAGCCCAACGAAGCCACTTACCTGTTCGCTTTCAGCCCACCAGCACTAGCGCCCTGTTCATCTTCTTCTCTCGTGTACGGCAGCGCATCCAGGACATCCACGTCGGCAGCCGGCTTGATTTGACGACCGGGACAGCCTCCCTACCTCCTATAAATCTTTCCCCGGTACCCTAGTGTCTCTTCTCTTTCCATTCCTCCCTCCTCCTCGTCTAGCCGCCGCAAGGTAAGCCACTCCACGCCATAGCCGTCGCCAACGTCATGCCCGAGCTCTACTCCGGCACGATCAAGCTCGACGCCATCGTCTTCTTCCTCGAGGAGCGATGCCCGCGTCTCCCTCTTCTTCCTCGACCTCGCAAGCGTCCATTCGAGCCCGGATCGAGCTCCTCCTCGACGTCTTCTTCCCCTGCTTCATGGACCCGAGCACCCTCGCCACGATCAGGGCGCCTTCCCGCCGTCCATGGCCACTTGATCATGAACGACTCCAGCAACACCCCCAAGGTGACGCTCTGCTTCTCCTCATGCCTTTCTCCCATCATTCGTTTTCCCTAGGTGTCATCCGCACGAGCAAAGCTCCACTCCCGACGTACCATAGCCGTTTTGAACCAAGCCGAACCTATGCTTCTGCGTCCTCTGCACACAGGCCGCCCCATTGCTGCACCTTCGCTGCCACACCTCCGCGCACGTCCGCGTCGCCTCGCCTCGCGCACCTGCCGCCGCTCGCTTACTACATCCACAGCATGGGCACGAGTCCCGCACACCTCTATTCCAGCCGGTAGCCATGGCCAAACCAGGCTCGGCCTGGCGCAAGCTCCTGTACTCGCGCACGCCCACGCTCGCAGCACGCGCCATCTCTCGCTCGCGAGCCCCGTTGCCCTCCTTCACCCGTTGTTGTAGCTCCCGCCTCGCCTGATTGTGCGCCGCAGCCGAGACGAGTCCCAGCTCGAAGCTCGAGCTCCGGCGTCCTTCCTCCGCTCCCTTCATGAACACGCGCACCCTCACCTATTTCCGCACCCCCGCCGTTGGCATGTGGTCGCGAAGGTCGATGTCTTGCTCGCCGGCGTCGTCACCGAGTTCCTCTGTTACCCAGGAAGAAGAAGGCCTGGTCTCTGGTTTTGTTCAAGTAGAGCGACGCCCTTATTTTGAACAACATGCAGTAGCAGCGCAGTGTAAACACCCTGCTCCTCTATCCAGGAGGTCCTAGGATCAAGTTCCAGCCGGCCCAATTTTTTGCTCTGTTTTTCCTGTACTGTTTGCACGCACACATCCACTTCGGGCCAAATCTACTACCGGGCTTGCACAGTGCGTTGAATCCGGCCCGTGCATATTTTTTTTCAGTATGTGCATTTTACCATTTCCCAGTGCATTCTTATTTACAGTAATGCCATCAGTTTAAAATGCTCATAACTAAATATCCATGCATCCAAATGAAACATGGCATATATGCATCTTGCTCAGTTTTTCATGTTCTTTAACAATATGCAACTTTTATACCTGTTAAAAACTGATTAAAATTGTTGTTTGCATTGTTTTGCACAAATGACATGTTAAAATAGTTTATTTCATAACTTAATAACCATAGCTCGGTTTTAAATAATTTTTATATGTAAATGGGGTAGAAAAATGCCTAGTTTAATATGGTGTACTCACTTTGCATGTTTAATAACTATAAAATATGGTTTAGGGCAGAACAGTACCAAACCTAATATATGCATATGGGGATTTACCGGAATTGTTGTTCGTTGCTTCCGGCCTCATTTAAACTTGCCTAGATTAGATAGTTTCATCATGCTTCCCCTCTTGCCATGTTTAACAACATTTAATATTGTTGGGTACATAACCAAGAGAGAACTAAATAATTGATGTGGTGTTCCGTCAATATGCATCCCGATGCATATTGGGCTCCATTTAACTTGTAGTTTTGTTTGTGCACTTTTCCATGCCACGCTTCATTAAACCGGACATGCATCATACTTGATTGTGCATCATGCCATGCTTATGTGATGGTTGTTTACTATGTTGTTTGCTTCTTTCCGGTGTTGCTTCTTCGGGTTAGTTCCGCTAACGTTGCGTTTGTGAGGATTCGTTCGACTACGTCTTGTTGTCTTCTTCATGGACTCGTTCTTCTTCCTTGCGGGATCTCAAGCAAGAAGACCATACCCTCGAAATCACTTCTATCTTTGCTTGCTAGTTGCTTGCTCTTTTGCTATGCCTATGCTGCGATACCTACCACTTGCTTATCATGCCTCCCATATTGTTGAACCAAGCCTCTAACCCACCTTGTCCTAGCAAACCGTTGATTGGCTATGTTACTGCTTTGCTCAGCCCCTCTTATAGCGTTGTTAGTTGCAGGTGAAGATTGAAGTTTGTTCCTTGTTGGAACATGGAGATGTTGTTCCTTGTTGGAACATGTTTACTTGTTGGGATATCTCAATATATCTTATTTAATTAATGCATCTATATACTTGGTAAAGGGTGGAAGGCTCGGCCTTATGCCTGGTGTTTTGTTCCACCCTTGCCGCCCTAGTTTCCGTCATATCGGTGTTATGTTCCCGGATTTTGCGTTCCTTACGCGGTTGGGCTATTATGGGAACCCCTTGACAGTTCGCCTTGAGTAAAACTCCTCCAGCAATGCCCTACATTGGTTTTACCATTCGCCACCTAGCCTTTTCTTTTCCCTTGGGAGTCGCGCTCCTGAGGGTCATCCTTATTTTACCCCCCCCCCCCCCGGGCCAGTGCTCCTCTGAGTGTTGGTCCAAACTAGAGTCCTGTGCAGCGCCTCCTCGGGGAAACTCGAGGTTTGGTTTTAGTTGTATGGAGAGCTCATCTGAGTGTGCCCTGAGAATGAGATATGTGCAGCTCCTATCGGGATTTGTCGGCACATTCGGGCGGTGTTGCTGGTTTAGTTTTACCATTGTCAAAATGTCTTGTAGAACCGGGATGCCGAGTCTGATCGGAATGTCTCGGGAGAAGGTTTATCCTTCGTTGACCGTGAGAGCTTGTTATGGGCTAAGTTGGGACACCCCTGCAGGGATTTGAACTTTCGAAAGCCGTGCCCACGGTTATGGGCAGATGGGAATTTGTTAATGTCCGGTTGTAGAAAACCTGAAGTTGATCTTAATTAAAATACATCAACCGCGTGTGTAACCGTGATGATCTCTTTCCGGCGGAGTCCGGGAAGTGAACACGGTGTTGGAGTTATGTTTGACGTAGGTTGTTCTAGGATCACTTCTTGGTCATACTTTTATCGACCGTGCTTTGCCTTATCTTCTCGCTCTCATTTGCGTATGTTAGCCACCATATATGTTAGTCGCTTGCTGCACCTCCACCTCATACCTTTTACCCTTCCTATAAGCTTAAATAGTCTTGATCACGAGGGTGTGAGATTGCTGAGTCCCCGTGACTCACAGATACTTCCAAAACCAGCTTGCAGGTGCCGTTGAACCGAGCAGGAAACGCAACCAAGTTCAAGGAGGAGCTCGATGAAGATCTTGTCCTTTGTGTTGTTCATTCTAGTTGATCAGTAGTGGAGCCCAGTTGGGGTCGATCGGGGATTTGTGTAGCAGTTGGGTAGTCTTCTTTTATTTTGGTTCCGTAGTCGGACCTTGTTTGTATCTGGTTGATGTAATGCTTTATTCTTGTAATTGTGTGAAGTGGCGATTGTAAGCCAACTATGTATCTCTTTCCCTTTATGTATTACATGGGTTGTTTGCGAAGATTACCTCAGTTGTGACATTGCTTCAATGTGGTTATGCCTCTAAGTCGTGCTTCGACACGTGGGAGATATAGCCGCATCGAGGGCGTTACAAGTTGGTAATCAGAGCCTTCCCCGACCTTAGGAGCCCCCACTGCTTGATCGAATTAGCTGACGAGTTGAGTCTAGAAAAATGTTTTGAGTCATTTAGGAATTATATATCGGAGAGTTTAGGAATTCTTTTTACTCCCCAGTCCCTTCATGGCTCTGGTAAGGCATCCTGACGTAGAGTTTTGACTCTTCTCTTCTCAAATTTCACTAAAAAAATTAGGATTTCGCGGGTACCTTGGTATCGTTCCGATCGATTTGTGATGAGAACATTGTTCTTGGTGCCTCCTGTCATTTAGGGGTTGTGGCAGTGTCCCAGGGAGTTGAGCTCCAAGGTGTTGTCGTCACAATTTTATCATTGCAGTTCTAGAATACCTGAGTTTAGTTTCGCTGACATCAAAAATCTCTTTTATGCAGTTGTTGGTGAGATAACCTCGACGCCACCCAGTACTGGGGCGGGAGTTCGGGAGTATTGCCATAACTCGTATAACGGATGCTTTTTGAAGGTTGAGGTAAATGATTTCTGAAGATTTCTTGGTTATGTGTTGAAGGATGGATATAGCTGGTTGTAGGATTTGCTAGCTTGGGTGAGATTTTATGCTTCCCCTGTATCCCCAACACCTGATTGCATAACTGGAAAATTTCGGGAGTTTATAAATGGGAATTCAAGTAGCTCTTAGGATATCTTTCCGACAGATGTATGATATGAAATTGGGGTTCGACGTCTAGTGGTCTGCCTATCCACGGTTGGTTTTACAGTGGTCTCGTTGTGTCCTAAAGAGTCCTTGGCTATGACGACTCGGGGACGCTTCGTATGTCATGTGCACTGCCTTGTACATGATGGTGTTGTATGATCGAGCCCGTGTAGGCCCCACCACGAAAACTTTGGACGAAATCTCTATCATATGTTTGTTCCGGCTTATTCTGCAAGCCAATCTTTTGTTTTGCTTTGAGTTGTGGTATTCGAGTTGCTTCGAAGTCAAATGTTGATTCCATACTTTTTCCTAAGTGGTGTTCTCATACCCCGATGTGAACACTAACCCTTCTCGATCATCGAGTTGTCATGCCAATCCTTTTTAACCGGTGTGCTTCTCTTCAAGTGGATCCGATCATTGCAACATCTGCAAGATTCAATCCCAGTTCTTCTCAACGGTGTCTGTTTCATCCGTCTCCAAGTTGCCTTTGTTTTTCCCACCCTCCCTCCCTTGTTTCCTTCAAGGACTCAGAATTCTTAATCACTTATCTTGTTATTGATGTGAAGTCTCTCCATTCTTTTCCTTCATGTTCTTACCCGGTGATTCTCATGAAGATACTAACGGAGCCTCAAGTTCATCATTATTTGCTCTTTTTCTTCTCCGGTGGATTCAATTCAAGCTTTGGCGATCATATCTTTTTCTTGTTTCAATGCTTTTCTTATGTCGGTGCACCTCATATTCATTCACTTCTCACTATTTAATTGTTCTGAAGTGCTGGAGATATCTCGAAGATTCGTGCTTCCACTCTACATTCGTTCAAGCTCTTCCGAGGATGTTATCTCATTCAAGTCATTTAATTCAACCGGTGCATTCTCCTTTTCAAGTAATCTTTTCAACGGTGTTTCTTTTGAGTGGGCCCTAACCCACAGGTCTTTTCCCAGGATCTTACCTGACTCTTCTTATTTTCCTGGAGCGATTATCAAATCTTTTTAAGTTTGATGTGAGAATGAATTGTCATCAGTCATATGTCTTTCTCCAAGATCTTTCACATTCTTTCATCGTTGGTTCAACCTTTCTAATTTTCATTCCGGAGTACCTCAACATTCATGGTGGTGTTTCTCGTCGTCATTCTCGGATTTTGAAGACCGAAGAAGAGTTCCTCTGAAATGCTTATCCGTTCTCTTGAGGATTCATTATTCTAGCTTGTCACCATCCTCTCATAATTATTTTTCGGTTGTGAGAATTCTTTTCACCCTTCCGGAGCAATTCAAGATTCTGTTCAGTTTGATCATCCGGAGCCCATCACCTCAGGAGTACTCATTCTCAGCTTTCAGCTCTCATTCTCCAAATCATACCGGTGCTTAAATTAAGGATTCTCTAATCAGCTCGTAATCTCGTCGTTCTCATGGATCTAAATTCTCTCAAGCATCTTCGTGTATTTGCTAATCCTTCCCGGTGTTCTTCATGTTTTATTCGTTCTTTTTCAGTTCTTACGGTGGTTCGTTCAAGAGTCTTCTTCCTTCGTGTATCATATCTATGCATTCGTGCTTTTCAAATTCTACCGGTGGATCGTTGAAGACTTTCTCAAGTTTGTGCCATATCTCTCTAAAACCTTCCAACGGGAATAAGTTGTTTGCAATCCATTGCTTGTCATCAACTTAAATTGATGAAGGATACGCATAACATAATTCTTATTATTGTTTCATTCTAGTGATCTAATTTCCTGCTTTCCGGCGTGGTTAATCATATCATTCTCGGTTTGAGATGCTTTATCTTTCTTTTCCGGAGTTCCAAGCTCTCGCATTTATATCATCACGGAGATACACCTAAAGCATTACAAGGTTTCACCTTGTGTTTTCTACTTCCCTTTTCTTCTCGTTATCCTTTTCTTACCGGAGTTCTTCACGGAGGTTCTACATGATGGTTCATCTATGATTTAATTCATTCTTGAAGTGTTCATTGAGATTCTTTTCTAAGGAGCTCAAGCATTCTTCATCCTGCAATCCGGAGTGCACTCTTCCTTCCGTATCATTGGAGGTGGTATTATGTCATTCTTGATATTTTGAGTCATGTTTCATGATTCACATGTTGTTAGCAATGAGATATATTAAATCCATCACCCTCTTTGTTGAAGTTATCTTGTGTCTGGTTTATGGTGTTCATAAATGACCCAAGTTCTTCTTTTATCCTTCTGGCGAAATAAGTTTCTTGTCTCCCTGTTCATATCAATCCAATCTTGTTTCCATTTATGGCAGGTTTTCACCTCAAGTTCTTGAGATGTTTTCCATAAGCCCTCAAAAAGCATGTTCTTTCGTTGTTGATTTCCCAACAACTCTGTTAAATCCTTCTTTCTAAGGATGATCTCTCAAATTCATTTGAGGTAGAACATGTTGTTTTCTTCTCTGTTCTTTTCATTGCATTCTTTCTTTTGTTCCGGAGCCATTGTGATGTTGCTCTTTTCTCTCATCATCTTGGATCGTGTTCTTTTCGTGCTTATCCATTTAACCGGAGTGTGTGCCCGTTGCTCAAGTTCTTTCATTTTATCAAGCCTTGCATATCTTTCTAACCAGAGTGTTGTCCGAATTTGTTCTTCCTTATTACTCTTCCCTACCGGAGTGCTTTCAACTTTGTTCTTCCTTGTTTCTCTTTCCTAACGGAGTGCTTTCAACTTCGTTCAGCTCCGTTGTATTCTCTTCCCGAAATGGCTTAACCTTTTCAAGGTTCTTTGGTTTCACTCGTTTGTCAAAGAAGCAACTTAGTTTTACCTCTTCTCTTTCTCTTCCGTTTTTTCCCTCCGGTGCCGTTCTAGATCTCGGGACGAGATCCTCTTGTAGTGGTGGAGTGTTGTGACGCCCCGAGACTGTTGCGCCAAGTGTCTTCCAGTTATTCGTTGTTGTTTTCTTGTCATTTGCTTGCGTGTTGCATCTTGCCATGATTGTCCTAATAAATTGTTGCATCATCATGCTTGTGTTATCTTTTATTCTCACCTTGTGCTTTCCATCTTCATGCATATGATTGCTTGCTTGCTTGTGATGTTTGTTTTATTATTATTATTATTATTGTTATTATTTTGCATCATGCATTCATCTCCATATGATTGTTGTGCTTGTTTTCTTTTACTTGTTCATGTGCATTACAACTCCTTCTTCTTGTCCTTGATCCTTTCTCTTTTACTTTTTGCTCAACTTCAATGTGGATTCACCCAAGTTTCTATCCCATCCAAACTTCTCCATTCTTCTTTATTCCATTTATTTTTCTTGTGGCATTTTCCCTATTCGGAAAAATGTACAAACCTATCCCTATAAATCCTAAATGATGCCTACACCCTCTCTGCCAAATTTCAGATCCTTTGGAATTGTTTTGGTTGGGTTAAAAAATGGCTCAAGTTTGAATTTAATTCAAACTTGAATTATTTTTATATCCTTAAAAATGTCCAAACCATTTTATTCAAACTGTGCAAAAATCCAGGATCTTATATATATTTCTTTATCAGCCTACTTCCTTCCTCGTCTCCCTGTGCATTTCTTCTCCTGTTATTTCTGTCTAAAGGATTAAGGAAAAGACATGAGGAGAGAAAGGAAGAGCAGCCCAGTAGAGCCGGCCCAGTAGCAGATCCCGCAGCCCAACGAAGCCACTTACCTGTTCGCTTTCAGCCCACCAGCACCAGTGCCCTGTTCATCTTCTTCTCTCGTGTACGGCAGCGCATCCAGGACATCCACGTCGGCAGCCGGCTTGATTTGACGACCGGGACAGCCTCCCTACCTCCTATAAATCTTTCCCCGGTACCCTAGGGTCTCTTCTCTTTCCATTCCCCCCCTCCTCCTCGTCTAGCCACCGCAAGGTAAGCCACTCCACGCCATAGCCGTCACAAACGTCATGCCCGAGCTCTACTCCGGCGCGATCAAGCTCGACGCCGTCGTCTTCTTCCTCAGGGAGCGACGCCCGCGTCTCCCTCTTCTTCCTCGACCTCGCAAGCGTCCATTCGAGCCCGGATCGAGCTCCTCCTCGACGTCTTCTTCCCCTGCTTCATGGACCCGAGCACCCTCGCCACGATCAGGGCGCCTTCCCGCCGTCCATGGCCACTTGATCATGAACGACTCTAGCAGCACCCCCAAGGTGACGCTCTGCTCCTCCTCATGCCTTTCTCCCATCATTCGTTTTCCCTAGGTGTCATCCACACGAGCAAAACTCCACTCCCGACGTACCATAGCCGTTTTGAACCAAGCCGAACATATGCTTCTGCGTCCTCTGCACACAGGCCGCCCCATTGCTGCACCTTCGCTGCCACACCTCCGCGCACGTCTGCGTCGCCTCGCCTCGCGCACCTGCCGCCGCTCGCTTACTGCATCCACAGCACGCGCACGACTCCCGCACACCTCTATTCCGGGCGGTAGCCATGGCCAAACCAGGCTCGGCCTGGCGCAAGCTCCTGTACTCGCGCACGCCCACGCTCGCAGCACACGCCATCTCTCGCTCGCGAGCCCAGTTGCCCTCCTTCACCCGCCGTTGTAGCTCCCGCCTCGCCTGATTGTGCGCCGCAGCCGAGACGAGTCCCAGCTCGAAGCTCGAGCTCCGGCGTCCTTCCTCCGCTCCCTTCATGAACACGCGCACCCTCGCCTATTTCCCACCCCCTCCATTGGCCTGTGGTCGCGAAGGTCGCTGTCTTGCTCGCCGGCGTCGTCACCGAGTTCCTCTGTTACCCAGGAAGAAGAAGGCCTGGTCTCTGATTTTGTTCATGTAGAGCGACGCCCTTGTCTTGCACAACATGCAGCAGCAGCGCAGTGGTAAACACACTTCTCCTCTATCCATTGCACAGTGCGTTGAATCCGGCCCGTGCATATTTTTTTCAGTATGTGCATTTTACCATTTCCCAGTGCATTCTTATTTACAGTAATGCCATCAGTTTAAAATGCTCATAACTAAATATCCATGCATCCAAATGAAACATGTCATATATGCATCTCGCTCAGTTTTTCATGTTCTTTAACAATATGCAACTTTTATCCCTGTTAAAAACTGATTAAAATTGTTGTTTGCATTGTTTTGCACAAATGACATGTTAAAATAGTTTATTTCATAACCTAATAACCGTAGCTCGGTTTTAAATAATTTTTATATATAAATGGGGTAGAAAAATGCCTAGTTTAACATAGTGTACTCAGTTTGCATGTTTAATAACTCTAAAATATGGTTTAGGGCAGAACAGTACCAAACCTAATATATCCATATGGGGATTTACTAGAATTGTTGTTCATTGCTTCCGGCCTCATTTAAACTTGCCTAGATTAGATAGTTTCATCATGCTTCCCCTCTTGCCATGTTTAACAATATTTAATATTGTTGGGTACATAACCAAGAGAGAACTAAATAATTGATGTGGTGTTCCGTCAATATGCATCCCGATGCATATTGGGCTCCATTTAACTTGTAGTTTTGTTTGTGCACTTTGCCATGCCACGCTTCATTAAACCGGACATGCATCATACTTGATTGTGCATCATGCCATGCTTATGTGATGGTTGTTTACTATGTTGTTTGCTTCTTTCCGGTGTTGCTTCTTCGGGTTAGTTCTGCTAACGTTGCGTTTGTGAGGATTCGTTCGACTACGTCCATTTGTCTTATTCATGGACTCGTTCTTCTTCCTTGCGGGATCTCAGGCAAGATGACCATACCCTCGAAATCACTTCTATCTTTGCTTGCTAGTTGCTCGCTCTTTTGTTATGCCTATGCTGCGATACCTACCACTTGCTTATCATGCCTCCCATATTGTTGAACCAAGCCTCTAACCCACCTTGTCCTAGCAAACCGTTGATTGGCTATGTTACCGCTTTGCTCAGCCCCTCTTATAGCGTTGTTAGTTGCAGGTGAAGATTAAAGTTTGTTCCTTGTTGGAACATGGAGATGTTGTTCCTTGTTGGAACATGTTTACTTGTTGGGATATCTCATTATATCTTATTTAATTAATGCATCTATATACTTGGTAAAGGGTGGAAGGCTCGGCCTTATGCCTGGTGTTTTGTTCCACTCTTGCCGCCCTAGTTTCCGTCATATCGGTGTTATGTTCCCGGATTTTGTGTTCCTTACGCGGTTGGGCTATTATGGGAACCCCTTGACAGTTTGCCTTGAGTAAAACTCCTCCAGCAATATCCTACATTGGTTTTACCATTCGCCACCTAGCCTTTTCTTTTCCCTTGGGAGTTGCGCTCCTGAGGGTCATCATTATTTTACCCCCCCCCCCGGGCCAGTGCTCCTCTGAGTGTTGGTCTAAACTAGAGTCATGTGCAGCGCCCCCTTGGGGAAACTCGAGGTTTGGTTTTAGTTGTATGGAGAGCTCATCTGAGTGTTCCTTGAGAACGAGATATGTGCAGCTCCTATCGGGATTTGTCGGCACATTCGGGCGGTGTTGCTGGTTTAGTTTTACCATTGTCAAAATGTCTTGTAGAACTGGGATGCTGAGTTTGATCGGAATGTCTCGGGAGAAGGTTTATCCTTCGTTGACAGTGAGAGCTTGTGATGGGCTAAGTTGGGACACCCCTGTAGGGATTTGAACTTTCGAAAGTCGTGCCCGCGGTTATGGGCAGATGGGAATTTGTTAATGTCCGGTTGTAGAAAACCTGAAGTTGATCTTAATTAAAATACATCAACCGCGTGTGTAACCGTGATGGTCTCTTTCCGGCGGAGTCCGGGAAGTGAACACGGTGTTGGAGTTATGTTTGACGTAGGTTGTTCTAGGATCACTTCTTGGTCATACTTTTATCGACCGTGCTTTGCCTTCTCTTCTCGCTCTCATTTGCGTATGTTAGCCACCATATATGCTAGTCGCTTGCTGCAGCTCCACCTCATACCTTTTACCCTTCCTATAAGCTTAAATAGTCTTGATCGCGAGGGTGTGAGATTGCTGAGTCCCCGTGATTCACAGATACTTCCAAAACCAGCTTGCAGGTGCCGTTGAATCGAGCAGGTGACGCAACCAAGTTCAAGGAGGAGCTTGATGAAGATCTTGTCCTTTGTGTTGTTCATTCTAGTTGATCAGTAGTGGAGCCCAGTTGGGGTCGATCGGGGATTTGTGTAGCATTTGGGTAGTCTTCTTTTATTTTGGTTCTGTAGTCGGACCTTGTTTGTATCTGGTTGATGTAATGCTTTATTCTTGTAATTGTGTGAAGTGGCGATTGTAAGCCAACTATGTATGTCTTTCCCTTTATGTATTACATGGGTTGTTTGCGAAGATTACCTCACTTGTGACATTGCTTTCAATGCGGTTATGTCTCTAAGTCGTGCTTCGACACGTGGGAGATATAGCCGCATCGAGGGCGTTACAGCCTTCCACCCTTTACCAAGTATATAGATGCATTAAAGTAAATAAGAGATAATAATGATATCCCAAAAAATCCATGTTCCAACATGGAACAAACTTCATATTCACCTGCAACTAGCAACGCTATAAGAGGGGCTGAGCAAAAGCGGAAACACAGCCAAACAACGGTTTGCTAGGAAAGGTGGGTTAGAGGCTGGACATGTCAATATGGGAGGCACGATATAGCAAGTGGTAGGTAGCGTGGCATAGCAATAGAGCGAACAACTAGCAAGCAAAGATAGAAGTGATTCCGAGGGTATGGTCATCTTGCCTGCAAAGTTCTCAGAGTTGACAAAAGCTTGATCCTCATTAGCGTACTCAACAGGTTCCTCGGTCACGTACTCGTCTCCTGGCTCTACCCAAAGAAAGAACACAAGCAAAGGACCAACAATCAATCACGGTGCAATGCGCAAGCAACATGATGCAAAACATGGCATGATATGCGAGATGTGATATGCAATGCATATGCGTGCTTTGGAAGGGAAAGATTGAACCAGGCCTCAACTTGGCAAACCAAGTGTGCCGCTGGAAAGATGAGATGATTTCGGTCGAAATCGATATAAAGATCACCGGAATCGGATGCACTGTTTGCAAATGGCAAGCAAAACAAGAATGGCACAATTCTGCGATTAACAGCACGATGCCAACTAGAATGCAACAAGAAACTAAGCTACTGCACTCCACCATATTCACAAAGCATATGGAAGCGATCTACTCAAGATGCTTGACAAAAGATGAACACTGAGCTACGGCTAAAACACACAAGAACAGGTTCAAACAAGCATGGCAAAAGTGCAAAAGATAACAGCATCACAGACTTAGTGAAAATACTAACATGCCAGGAATAACATCAGGAAGCAATGTTTAGAGCAAAGTAACAACATGCTACAGGAACAGATCATAGAAAACAAAGGCATGGCATGAATCGACTAAAAGCATAGAACAAAAGTCCCTTACTGAACATGAGCCAAAAGGGCACAGAAAATATGATGGCACCCATGTAAACATAGAAAGTTTTGTTAACAGATTCAGACTTAGCAGAAAACAGAGCATGGCATAAACAGAATTAAGAGGGCATCTTTGCGAGCTCAAATCACTCATCACAAAGCCTTGCATGACAAGATAAGCATACTACAAGCAAGAAGACATGCTCATGAATCTAACCATGGAAAGAGCAAGTTCATAGCATGCATGAATCACTAACAACAACCATGGCAAAATTGATTAACATGTAAACAATCTGCTAGGAACATTTTATAGCACAAGTAGAGCAAGATTAAGACATGCTAGAGCACTCCATAATTTCAAACATGGGCATGGATGGATAGAGCACAACCATATGTCCAAATCATCCTTACTGAAGCAACTCAAAACAAGCATGGATCTCACTGTAGCATCATGTTTACATGGCATAAAAATAATAGCAGGGGAATGACTTAGTAAAATCCTAAGTCCCTGAAATCAGCAATATCACGAAGGCTACTTTGCATGCTTGTGCTAGTCACCACATTGATCCCAAAAAAACATGGCAATCACCTCTGTAAAGATGACATGGCATAGATCAAAACACATGTAGAGCTCATTGTCAGGACCGTTTTTTCGGGATATTAATTTCCCAAAAAATGGCCCTTGTGCTCACCAGCCCCAGGATTACTGTTAGCTGATGAGACACCAACTTGATACAGAAATTCCAAGCAAGGTACATAATATGTAGTACAATACCATTCTTGCCTATGAGTACAACAAATGGTTTCTAGTGGTTGATGGCGGAAGCGGTTTTGCGGATCATCGGCGTCTATGGGACTCCATTTCCCACAGGAACAGCTGACCTAGATAACTCCTATCTTCGCGATGCTGCTATCACCATTGCGTAGGTTCCGGGGTTGTCATCGCAACGTTCCTCTCCACGCAAGAAATCTGGCCAAGACAATAGCCAGGAACAAGCCAGTGAGTACTTTGAATGTACTCGCAAACATTATGAACACAGGTATAATATAACAAATGATAATCATGCTCTGAATTATGCCATGATCACTATGTCAGACACGAAATAAAATTTCTGATGCACGCAAACAAATTATTCATATAGAACATGAATTAAGCAACCCGAGAATAGAAGTGAAATGCACTGATCGGGTGTCTGAAGCGACGCCTCGGAAGGATAATAGTATAAAGCATGCCACAGTCAGGCGTCTGAGCGACACCGCATAAAGGGCTTATATATAAAAGATACAATAAGCATGCCACAGTCGGGCGTCTGGGCGACACCACAAAAGGGCTTATAAGTAATTGAAATAACAAGCATGCCACAGTCGGGCGTTTGAGCGACACCACATAAAGGGCTTATAAGCAATTGAAATAACAAACATGCCACAGTCGGGCGTCTGAGCGACACCACATAAAGGGCTTATATAAGAATAATCACAGTGAGTATCCAGCAGGTAGAACCGTCCCAGGGATACTCATTAATATAAATGATACAAATGGTTAGTCCACAATAATAGTAATCATAACCATCATATGTCACAGGTCATAATCAATGTTCTTGGCTTAGTAGTTTCTCCTCTGGAGACTGACACTAAGACCGACACTTGACCCATCCCAGACTGTAGTCCTTACCCGTGGACACGGCTATTCGAATAGATATAATCTCTGCAGAGGGTGTACTCTTTACCCACGAGTAACGGATTCCTTTAGTCCATCGGGACTAATTCCGTCTACGGTCTTTTAATTGAAAACACACTTGGCCGCACACACCATCCTAACTTACCGGTGTCAGGAATCACCCACGACACCTGTTAAGCAAAACTCTAAGTGGGGAGGCTACAACCTCGATTAGCATGGGATCACAAAATTTATACCGCGCGGAAACTAGGGGGAGCTACCCCTTCGGCTCCAACCGAAAACACCCATGCCCCTGGACCAGGTGGCATGCTTACCGGAGGCCTCCGGTATCTTCCACCATGGCCTCTCTGTACGGTGTGTGCTAGGAAAGGGGTTGACAACTTACTGAACCGTACCCTACCTGTGGCAGGGACAAGTGGTAGTACGAAACAAGTATGGGGGTTGCCGGAACAAGACTCGATCTACGGTCGACTCAGGAGGTTTAAGTATTTCCTGCATGGTTAGCATAACAAATATGTTTCAACCAACAGACAAAATCACGACTCATCATGCCTCACTATGCCATACCGGACACAACCGTCTTAACGAAGACCGGAGACAAGCTCGTGTCTACCCAAGACAGAGGCTCTCCCGGCTTCCTCCCGGTAGGCATGAAAGGTATACGAGGGTGTCTACTATCCCAATATATCGAATGCCAATAGCACGGAATCATCAATATGCACTTATGAGTATGATCATATCATCACATCAAATAACGGAAACTTCGTGTCAAGGTGGTGTTGCGATCGTATCAAACAACACACAACAATATTATGCCAGGGTTCAGAATGCTTGCCTTCAAGTTGCGGAGAGGCAGGGTGCATTCCAAAACTTTTTGAAAATTTAAATTAACACATACTTTCAAAACAGTACAAAAAAGTTGTTTGGAAAATTTTCAAATAAATATGAAAATAAACTAGACAATATTTGGGAAACAACAGAAAAAGAATCAAGTCATTTGGACTTATATTTAAAAAGTTATAGCCAGTCAAAGTTTAGTCAATATTCTGTTTTTAATAAAAACAAGAAAAACAAAACGTTTCGGGGAGAATACGCTTTCGAGGCAGAGGAGACGTACTTTGGGTTTTTACGCTTCCACTAAAACCAGCGTGGGCCGGCTTGGGTCACTGACAATGGGTCCCTTGGGCCCACTGGTCAGGTTTGACCAGTCGCCCGCGCTCTTCTTCCTCCTCTGTCCGAGCGGGGCGGGGCTTCGGTGATCGCCGCGGACGAACGGCGGCTCCCCATGGGGATCCAAGGGCAGGGATGGATCCGCCAGACCAGGGCGGTCCTCCCGGTGGTTGAAATGCTGGCGGGGACGGAGGGAGTCGCCGGTGGCGAGCTCCGCGGCGGAGGTGGCTTCAGGTGGATTTGGGGGTCTGAGCTACGGTGGTTCTTGACCGCGTTTGAGAGGCTAGGCAGCTCCGCATGGTCGAGAGGAGTCGGGTGGTGGTGCTGGAAAGGTGGGAGAGGATCTGCTCGCGACGAACGGTGCTGGAAAGTGGCGGTGGCCGAACTGGCCGGAGACGAGCAAGACGGCTTCCCCCCGACGATTGTTTGCTGTGGGGTCTCTAGGGGAAGGGACTAAGGCTGCCTGAGTGATTGGATGAGCTCGGGGGGCCCTACTTATAGCGCAGCTAGGTCGGCTCCGCGGCGGCCAGAGATAAGATCGGCGAACCGCCATTCTGTTGCAACAGGGCGACGTGGATGTGGTTGGGGCTGGTCGGCGCATCCCGACGAGCTCTCCACTGCTCAAGGGGGCGAGCTGGAGCGCGTGTATGGCTCGGGCGGCGCCACCCATGGCGGAGGCCCACTGTGGCCGTCCGCTAGCTGCCACGGCCGACCTGACTGCGGCGCTGCGGGTCTCCAGGGCGGCTCTGCGGCGAGGGAGGGGTTGGGGCGCGACGGCCGGGAGAAGGGAGGGGCCAGAACGGGCGTGGGTAGGCGGCAGCGGGACGCGATGACTCGTGCACACACATGTGCAAAACGCGCGCTCTGGCCGCGCCTAAAGCGTGCACGCCAACTGTTCGGCAAAATACCAAGGCATGCTAGGAGGCTTGGGTGAGGTTGGCAATTAGCAGGTCTAGGTTAGAGGCATCTAGGAGTTTAGTGGACAAGGCTGCTGGGTCAGTGGATCAAGCTTGTAATGCAAACTTAAAATCATGCCAAAGTTGGCCATGCATTCAAGGTGCTTGACAGAATGCCTAGGGCATCTAGGCAACTCTTGGGGTGGCCAAAATCTCGAGATCAGTGTCTCTCTAGGTGTAGGTGATGATGGCAAGGTCGTTTTGGCAAAACCAGAAACTTGCTAGTGCAGGTTTTGCAAATCTTCAGTTTTGGACAAAAAGAAAAAGGCACTATTGCATGCACTTAAAATCCTCCAATGGACCCAATCTCCTGGACTTAAGGGTTTTGTAGGGTGGTCCAAAAGCAGGAAAAAGAATCATGGGTAAAAGAGCAAGTAAAAATATGGTTGCAGTACAAGTCACCAAGTTGGACCAGAATGAAGATGAGGTTGTTTTACTCAAATTTTTCAAAGAACATCACTGGGTTTTTGCATAAAGTTGAATAATATACTACTACTAACATCCCATAATTTTGGTGGAGGCTTTAAAGAAATATTTAAATAAGTTGTAGTGCAATTATACAAACTGGACCAGATTTGAAAACTTGGGGTAGAGCTCAAAAACTCCAATGAATAAAAGATGTTTTTGCATAAAAGTGATTTAAAAACATCACTGACATCCCCAAATTTTGGTTGGAATTTTAAATAAATTTATCAAAGGGTTGTAGTTCAAATGGGACCCTAAAACCATGGGAACCCATTTTTAAAGAAATAAAGATCAGGAAAATAATTATATAATTAATTCCACTGATAAAAAGAAAAGTTTTCTTGAGAGGGTATACAAGTCCAACAAAACATTTGGAAAGTTTTCACTTGGGTAAAAACTCCACAATAACCAAGAAAAGAATGGTTCTGAAATCAAAGAAAATCCAAAAAATAAAAAAATTAATTTCATGGCAAAATTTTAATAGACAAATCATGGTTAAATTTTTGGGGTGTTACAACACTACCCCCATTAGGAAAAATCTCGTCCTCGAGATTTGCTAAGGGTTGTTTTGAAAATATTGCTCCTATTAGCTGAAACCGAACAGTTTACTCATAGCACAAACTTGGGTACAACGCATAAGCTGCAACACATAAATAAACATATATATGACGTTGACAATGAAAACGGCAAATGGACAGGGTCCCGAGAAAACGTCTCTGGTACTGGGGCACACTCTTCTTCTATCGGGGGAAGCGGATTGACTAGTCGATGAACGCGTCTCTCCTGGTCGGGTCTCAGTGGTCTGCCGATGGCGATCTGGGGATTTAATCAGCGAGGCTCTGGAGATAACCCATTACCCGCTCGGTCAGACGCTCTTGAGCGATGACATACTGGGCGAGGTTGGCCAGTACTGGGTCTCTCTCAATTCGTCCACCGGGAAAGGATGTTACTTCTCCGGATGATGCGTGACTCGGGAAGTAGTAATACCCTCAATCGCTGGCATAGGGTACCGCGAATCGAAGGCGAGCAAGCGCTTCGTACGCAGCAGCTTCTATGGCCATATGCGGAGTTGGCATAGATTTCCCCACGAAGGAGACTTCCGTTGGGTCTTGGTTTGGGTTTGCAGGAGGAATGTGCACTACTGCCCAATATTTCGAGGTGGAAGGGGTGATCCTTGATTTGAGCAACTCGTACTGGGGTGGATGGGTAGCACTCATGGTGCTGCAGGTAAAGTCCCACAATATTCTAACAAAACTACGTGGCTTTGCATCTGGGGTTCTCAGATAAATACTAGGGCTCGACATGGCAAGAAACGGCTGACAAGGTGAGGGGTATCTGGCAAGGTCACGAGGTGGTCTCTTATATAGCAACTGGGCTGGGTTATTTACCGTGGTGAGGGGCAATTAGTTTGTCGGTTCTGCTCTATGGGGTCGGGGTTAATGCGACAGATACACATATCTCACAAGCGCGACGTATTACCGTGGGTGTCGTCGGGGTTGGTTTTTGGAAGTTACGTCCGGGATTAAAAATGTAGCCATACACCAATGCACTTATGCATGGCTGCAATTTAAAATAGGGACGCACAAGCAGACAGCATTTAATTACGGCGATACAAGATCACACAATTGCAGGGCGTGGGCATACTAAGACTCGGTACTACTCGAGTGACTTAGTCTACCTCGTTAATATCTAAGTGGGCTTGCCTTGTGGACGCCGAGGCTTCTCCACGGGTTTCACCGTCGGGGTTAGCTGGAGGGGGTTGAGGAACTGCAGGGTCGGGGTAGCGATGATGACCATCGTGGGGATTGTTGGCTACAATCCCGTTGGAGCGTGTTCCCAAAAGGCGACGAAGCACTTCTGGGGACACCAAAGCACCTTGGTCGATGGCTGGGGCTGACCTCAAGGTCTCGATTGGTTGTCCGAACAGCACGACTGGGTTGTCGGCGTCGAGCTCATCTTCTCTTCTTACTAGGGCTCGGCGGATCAGTTCTCCCCGAGCTTCGATTAGATCAAGGGTGATTTGATCGAACAGCTCCTCCAGTGCACTCACATAGCGCACTAGATGCAGCAATGCAGGATCTGTCTCGTGATCTCCATTGGCAACTTGGGGTGGCCTACCATACCCATCACGGCGGGGGTAGTAGTAGAATGAGCGACAGTTAACTCTGGGTGACAATTGCCGGAGTTGAACTATAGCCTCCCGAGCAGCTAGTTGGATGGCTTGGGGCTCAAAGGAAGTTGTCCTTCTGGTGAACCTGTAGGGGCGCTCTGGCGATAGACCCCTACCATAAACCTGCACAGTGGCCCAGAATTGACGGCTCTCACCGCTCATGGACCCCTGGTACACAACATATTCTGGAGGCTCTTCTAATGCAAAGGCACTGCAGGTGAGGTTTGCTAGCACAGTCACAAAACTTCCAAGGTTGGTTGCTGTGGTCTCATTGTGAACAATGGGTCCAGGCATTTTAGCTTGGTTTGGGGTAGAGGCCGTGCTGTGCTGGGTTGAGGTTAGCATGCCCTTTTTATAGAAAAAGGGGATGGAGTCTTCCTTCGCATGCTTGCGAATGAGACACTTTAGGTGTCGATCACAGGCATGTGATCGGCAGGCTAGGATGATAGGTTGGGCACCGACTGCCAAAAAAAGTGTCGGGTCACTATGTGGCTATCTTACACGAGAAGCTTGGCTGGGGTTAGGTTAAGGTCTGGTGGGTTGGTTTACCTAGGTTTTTCGACCTAGCTAAGATAGGATTAGCCAATGGTCAGTCTGGCTCTGATACCAAGTTTGTCAGGACCGTTTTTTCGGGATATTAATTTCCCAGAAAATGGCTCTTGTGCTCACCGGCCCCAGGATTACTGTTAGCTGATGAGACACCAACTTGATACAGAAATTCTAAGCAAGGTACATAATATGTAGTACAAGACCATTCTGGCCTATGAGTACAACAAATGGTTTCTAGTGGTTGATGGCGGAAGAGGTTTTGCGGATCATCGGCGTCTATGGGACTCCGTTTCCCACAGGAACAGCTGACCTGGATAACTCCTATCTTCGTGAGGCTGCTATCACCATTGCATAGGTTCTGGGGCTGTCATCGCAACGTTCCTCTCCACGCAAGAAATCTGGCCAAGACAATAGCCAGGGACAAGCCAGTGAGTACTTTGAATGTACTCGCAAACATTATGAACACAGGTATAATATAACAAATGATAATCATGCTCTGAATTATGCCATGATCACTATGTCAGACACGAAATAAAATTTCTGATGCACGCAAACAAATTATTCATATAGAACATGAATTAAGCAACCCGAGAATAAAAGTAAAATGCACCGATCAGGTGTCTGAAGCGACACCTCGAAAGGATAATAATATAAAGCATGCCTCAGTCGGGCGTCTGAGCGACAACGCATAAAGGGCTTATATATAAAAGATACAATAAGCATGCCACAGTCGGGCGTCTGGGCGACACCACAAAAAGGGCTTATAAGTAATTGAAATAACAAGCATGCCACAGTCGGGCGTCTGAGCGACACCACATAAACGGCTTATAAGCAATTGAAATAACAAACATGCCACAGTCGGGCGTCTGAGCGACAACACATAAAGGGCTTATATAAGCATAATCACAGTGAGTATCCAGGAGGTAGAACCGTCCTAGGGATACTCATTAATATAAATGATACAAATGGTTAGTCCACAATAATAATAATCATAACCATCATATGTCATAGGTCATTATCAATGTTCTTGGCTTAGTAGTTTCTCCTCCGAAGACCGACACTAAGACCGACACTTGACCCATCCTAGACGGTAGTCCTTACCCATGGACACGGCTATTTGAATAGATATAATCTCTGCAGAGGGTGTACTCTTTACCCACGAGTAACGGATTCCTTTAGTCCACCGGGACTAATTCCGTCTACGGTCTTTTAATTGAAAACACACCTGACCACACACACAAGCCTAACTTACTGGTGTCAGGAATCACCCACGACACATGTTAAGCAAAACTCTTAGTGGGGAGGCTACAACCTCGATTAGCATGGGATCACAAAATTTATACCGCGCGCAAACTAGGGGGGCTACCCCTTCGGCTCCAACCGAAAACACCCATGCCCCCGGACCAGGTGGCATGCCTACCGGAGGCCTCCGGTATCTTCCACCATGGCCTCTCTATACGGTGTGTGCTAGGAAAGGGGTTGACAACTTACTGAACCGTACCCTACCTATGGCAGGGACAAGTGGTAGGACGAAACAAGTATGGGGGTTGCCGGAACAAGACTCGATCTACGATCGACTCAGGAGGTTTAAGTATTTCCTGCATGGTTAGCATAACAAATATGTTTCAACCAACAGACAAAATCACCACTCATCATGTCTCACTATGCCGTACCGGACACAACCGTCTTAACGAAGACTGGAGACAAGCTCGTGTCTACCCAAGACATAGGCTCTCCTGGCTTCCTCCCGGTAGGCATGAAAGGTATACGAGGGTGTCTACTATCCCAATATATCGAATGTCAATAGCACGGAATCATCAATATGCACTTATGAGTATGATCATATCATCACATGAAATAACGAAAACTTCGTGTCAAGGTGGTGTTGCGACTGTATCAAACAACACACAACAATATTATGCCAGGGTTCAGAATGCTTGCCGTCAAGTTGCGGAGAGGCACGGTGCATTCCAAATTTTTTTGAAAGTTTTCATCTCTCTCCATAATCCTATTTTAAGAAAATTTAAATTAACACATACTTTCAAAACAGTACAAAAAAGTTGTTTGGAAAATTTTCAAATAAATATGAAAAAAACTAGACAATATTTGGGAAACAACAGAAAAAGAATCAAGTCATTTGGACTTATATTTAAAAAGTTATGGCCGGTCAAAGTTTAGTCAATATTCTGTTTTTAATAAAAAGCAGAAAAAGAAAACATTTTGGGGAGAATACGCTTTCGAGGCAGAGGAGACGTACTTTGGGTTTTTACGCTTCCACTTAAACCAGCGTGGGCCGGCTTGTGTCACTGACAGTGGGTCCCTTGGGCCCACTGGTCAGGTTTGACCAGTTGCCCGCACTCTTCTTCCTCCTCTGTCCGAGCGGGGCGGGGCTTCGGCGATCTCCGCCGACGAACGGCGGCTCCCCACGGGGATCCAAGGGTAGGGATGGATCCGCCAGACCAGGGCGGTCTTCCCAGTGGTCGAAATGCTGGCGGGGACGGAGGGAGTCACCGGCGGCGAGCTCCGCGGCAGAGGTGGCTTCGGGTGGATTTGGGGGTCTGAGCTACGGTGGTTCTTGACCGCGTTTGAGAGGCTGGGCAGCTCCGCACAGTCGAGAGGAGTCGGGTGGTGGTGGTGGAAAGGTGGGAGAGGGCCTGCTCGCGACGAACGGAGCTGGAAAGTGGCGGTGGCCGAACTAGCCGGAGACGAGGAAGACGGCTTCCCCCCGACGATTGCTGGCTGTGGGGGCTCTAGGGGAAGGGCCTGAGGCTGCCTGGGTGATTGGATGAGCTCGGGGGCCCCTACTTATAGCGCGGCTAGGTCGGCTCCGCGACGGCCGGAGATAAGATCGGCGAACCGCCGTTCTGTTGCAGCAGGGCGACGTGGAGGCGGTTGGGGCTAGTCGGTGCATCCCGACGAGCTCTCCACTGCTCAAGGGGCGAGCTGGCGCACGTGTATGGCTCGGGCGGCGCTGCCCACGGCAGAGGCCCACTGTGGCCGTCCGCTAGGTGCCACGGCCAACCTGACGGCGGCGCTGCGGGGCTCTAGGGCGGCTCTGCAGCGAGGGAGGGGTCGGGGCGCGACGACCGGGAGAAGAGAGGGGCCAGAACGGGCGCGGGTAGGCGGCAGCGGGACGCGACGACTCGTGCGCACGCACGCGCAAAACGCGCGCTCTGGCCGCGCCCAGAGCATGCACGCCAACTGTTCGGCAAAATGCCAAGGCATGCTAGGAGGCTTGGGTGAGGTTGGCAATTAGCAGGTCTAGGTTAGAGGCATCTAGGAGTTTAGTGGACAAGGCCGCGGGGTCAGTGGATCAAGCTTGTAATGCAAACTTAAAATCATGCCAAAGTTGGCCATGCATTCAAGGTGCTTGACAGAATGCCCAGGGCATCTAGGCAACTCTTGGGGTGGCCAAAATCTCCATATCAGTGTCTCTCTAGGTGTTGGTGATGATGGCAAGGTCATTTGGGCAAAACCAGAAACTTGCTAGTGCAGGTTTTGCAAATCATCAGTTTTGGATAGAAAGAAAAAGGCACTATTGCATGCACTTAAAATCCTCCAATGGACCCAATCTCCTGGACTTAAGGGTTTTGTAGGGTGGTCTAAAAGCAGGAAAAAGAATCATGGGTAAAAGAGCAAGTAAAAATATGGTTGCAGTACAAATCACCAAGCTGGACCAGAATGAAGATGAGGTTGTTTTACTCAAATTTTTCAAAGAACATCACTGGGTTTTTGCATAAAGTTGAATAATATACTACTACTAACATCCCATAATTTTGGTGGAGGCTTTAAAGAAATATTTAAATAGGTTGTAGTGCAATTATACAAACTGGACCAGATTTGAAAACTTGGGGTAGAGCTCAAAACCTCCAATGAATAAAAGATGTTTTTGCATAAAAGTGATTTAAAAACATCACATGACATCCCCAAATTTTGGTTGGAATTTTAAATAAATTTATCAAAGGGTTGTAGTTCAAATGGGACCCTAAAACCATGGGAAACCATTTTTAAAGAAATAAAGATCGGGAAAATAATTATATAATTAATTCCACTGATAAAAAGAAAAGTTTTCTTGAGAGGGTATACAAGTCCAACAAAACATTTGGAAAGTTTTCAGTTGGGTAAAAACTCCACAATAACCATGAAAAGAATGGTTCTGAAATCAAAGAAAATCCAGAAAATAAAAAATTTAATTTCCTTGCAAAATTTTAATAGACAAATCATGGTTGAATTTTTGGGGTGTTACACTCATGCTCACACGAAGCACATATCAAATGTGACAAAAATGACAAATCATCCTAAACTGATAAGTAACAGCAACTAACAATTTATAGCACTCTTGCATCAGAGATTTGGGCATCAAGATGGACTCAAAAGCATGGCACAATGGAACAAAATGAAGAGCACATCGTGATGAGCATTTTGATATAACATATGCACAAAACGGACCTATATGCATGAAGTTATCATCAACCAAAGTATGCAACCAGATGTTTGAAACCGGGGACTTAGCCAAAAAAACAACCTTGGTGAAACGGGACAAAGGGGATCCGGGCTCCTGTTTGGGTCCGCGGTCGACGGGGTCCCTAGGACGGGTGGATCCAGGACGAGGCCATGGCGATGGCGGGTTGCCGGAGATGTGGACGGCGAGGAGAAGGCCGGCGGGGTCGGGAGAGGATGCCGGGGTCGCGGATCCGGTCGGCGGGGACGAGGAGGTGATCGGATCCGGCAGCGAAGGTGAGTTCCGGTGGCGGTGTTCTCGATGGGCGAGCGCGCGCGAGAAGGGGAGTGGGCGGCGTGAGCGCGGCGGCTCTGGAGGCGTGGGGCGACGGCGTTCGGTGGCGGCCGGCGCGGAGGGTCCTCGACGACAATCGGTGACGGACGTGAGCGAGGCGCAGGCAGCGCTCCGGGCGAGGCGGCGGAGCACGGTGGCGGGGAGCGGCACTATGGCGGCAGCGAAGACGGGACCGGCGCGGCCCGGTTCAGGCCCGACGGGGGCCGGATCTAGGCCCGCGGCGGGCCGGCGCGGGAGGCGGCGAAGTGGGCGCGGGTCCGGTGACGTGGCGCGCTGTGGTAGGTTGAGGGCGGCGGCGGAGGTGACGTGGCGCGATGCCATTGGTCGGTGCGACATGGAGGGGTGCGGTGGACATGTCCGGGCGTGAGGGTGGACGTGTCCGGCGGCGCGAGGAGGAAGAAGCTAGGGTTTGGACTGCGATTTTGGACGGGGAAGACCTTTATATAGGTAGAGGGAGTTTGGAGTGTCCAAATGGAGTGTAGTTTTCACCCACACGATCGTGATCCGACGGCAGAGGACATGGGAGTGGTTTGGATGGCTTATTGGGCCGTTTTGGAGGGGTGTTGGGCTGCAACACAAACGAGGCCTTCACGGTTCCCCGGTTAACCGTTGGAGTATCAAACGGACTCCAAGAGGCACGAAATTTGACAGGCGGTCTATCGGTGGTATACCAAGGCCACTTGGCAAATCTCGGTCCATTCCGAGAATGTTTAACACCCGCTAATGAAAAGAGACAAAAGGGGGACGCCGGAGGACGTAGGAGTGTCGGAGTGAGAAACGGACAACGGGGAAAATGATCAGATGCATGAGACGAACATGAATGCAAATGTGATGCACATGATGACATGATATGAAATGCATGACATGGAAAAAAGAAAAACAAAGACAAAATCCAACCATGAAGGGAATCTCATCTCGCATCTCCGGAAAAGGCAAGAGTCGGAGTTACAAATATGGAAAGTTGTATCTGGGGCGTTACAACTAGAGAGGCTAGCAATGGTGGAAGGGTGAGAGTGCGTATAATCCATGGACTCAACATTAATCATAAAGAACTCACATACTTATTGCAAAAATCTATTATATATCGAAACAAAGTACTACGGGCATGCTCCTAGGGGGATAGATTGGTAGGAAAAGACCATCGCTCGTCCCAAACCGCCACTCATAAGGAAGACAATCAAAAAATAAATCATGCTCCGACTACATGACATAACGGTTCACCATATGGGCATGCTACGGGAATCACAAACTTTAACACAAGTATCTCTCAAATTCACAACTACTCAACTAGCATGACTCTAATATCACCATTTTCATATCTCAAAACAATCATCAAGTATCAAACTTCTCATAGTATTCAATGCACTTTATATGAAAGTTTTTATTATACCCATCTTGGATGCCTATCATATTAGGACTAATTTCATAACCAAAGAAAATTACCATGTTGTTCTAGAAAACTCTCAAAATAATATAAGTGAATCATGATAGATCAATAATTTCTATAAAATAAAACCACCACCGTGCTCTAAAAAGATATAAGTGAAGCACTAGAGCAAAATTATCTAGCTCAAAAGATATAAGTGAAGCACATACAGTATTCTAATAAATTCCAATTCACGTGTGTCTCTCCAAAAGGGTGTGTACAGCAAGGATGATTTTGGTAAACTAAAAATCAAAGACTCAAATCATACAAGACGCTCCAAGCAAAACACATATCATGTGGTGAATAAAAATATAGCCTCAAGTAAAGTTACCGATAGACGAAGACGAAAGAGGGGATGCATTCCGGGGCATCCCCAAGCTTAGGAATTTGGTTGTCCTTGAATTTTACATTGGGGTGCCTTGGGCATCCCCAAGCTTAGGCTCTTGCCACTCCTTATTCCAAAATCCATCAAATCTTTACCCAAAAACTTGAAAACTTCACAACACAAAACTCAACAGAAAATCTCATGAGCTCCGTTAGTATAAGAAAACAAACCACCACTTTAAAGTACTGTAATCAACTCATTCTTTACCTATATTGGTGTTAAACCTACTTTATTCCAACTTCTCTATGGTTCATACCCCCCGATACTAGCCATAGATTCATCAAAATAAGCAAACAACACACGAAAAACAGAATCTGTCAAAAACAGAACAGTCTGTAGCAAATCTGTAGGTTTCGAGTACTTTTGTAACTCCAAAAATCCTGAGAAATTAGGATGTCCTAAATAGTTTGTATATTTATCTACTGCAGTTCGAATTGGTATTTTATCGCTCTCTGGTTAAAAATGAAAATTATTCTCGTGAGCGAAAACTTTCTGTTTTTTACAGCAAGATCAAATAACAATCACCCAAGAAGATCCTAAAGGCTTTACTTGGCACAAACACTAATTAGAACATAAAAACACAATCATAACAGAGGATAGATGATTTATTTATTACTAAACAGGAAAAAAAATTAAGGAACAAAAATAAAATTGGGTTGCCTCCCAACAAGCGCTATCGTTTAACGCCCCTAGCTAGGCATAAAGGCAAGGATAGATCTAGGTATTGTCATCTTGGTATGCAATCCATATGTGGCTCTCATAATAGATTCATAAGGTAATTTAATTTTATTTCTAGGAAAGTGTTCCATGCCTTTCCTTAACTGAAATTGGAATCTAATATTTCCTTCTTTCATGTCAATAATTGCACCAATCGTTCTAAAGAAAGGTCTACCAAGAATAATAGGACATGTAGGATTGCAATCTATATCAAGAACAATGAAATCTATGGGCTCATAATTCCTATTTGCAACAATAAGAAAATCATTAATCCTTCCCATAGGTTTCTTAATGGTGGAATCCACGAGATGCAAATTTAAAGAACAATCATCAAATTCACGGAAAACCTAACACATCACTCAAAGTTTTTGGAATTGTGGAAACACTAGCACCCAAATCACATAGAGCGTAGCATTCATAATCTTTAATCTTAATTTTAATAGTAGGTACGCACTCATCATAAACTTTTCTAGGGATAGAAACTTCTAGTTCAAGCTTTTCTTTATGGGATTGCATTAAAGCATCAACGATGTGTTTAGTAAAAGCTTTGTTTTAATCATAAGCATGAGGAGAATTTAACACGGATTGCAACAAGGAAATACAATCTGTCAAAGAGGAATTATCATAATTAAATTCCTTGAAATCCAAAATAGTGGGTTCATTGCTATGTAAAGTTTGACCTCTTCAATCCCACTTTTACCAATTTTTGCATTAAGATCTAAAAACTCCAAATCATTGGGACACCTTTTAACTAAAGTTGACTCATCTCCAGTCCCATATTTAACAAGATTCATATTGGCAAACAAAGATTTAATAGGGGACACACCAATCACTTTTAGATCTTCATCATTGTTATCATGAAAACTAGAAGAACACGCTTTCACAAAGCAATCTTTCTTAGCACGCATCCTAGTGGTTCTTTCTTTGCACTCATCAATGGAAATTCTCATGGCTTTGAGAGACTCATTGATATCATGCTTAGGTGGAATATATCTAAGTTTCAAAGAATCAACATCAAGAGAAATTCTATCCACGTTCCTAGCCTACTCATCAATCTTAAGCAATTTTTCTTCAATCAAAGCATTGAAATTCTTTTGTGAATTCATAAATTCTTTAACACTAGTCTCACAATCAGAGGGCATCTTATTAAAATCTCCATAAGAGTTGTTGTAGGAATTACCATAATTATTAGAGGAATTACTAGGGAACGGCCTAGAATTAAAGTTTCCTCTATACGCGTTATTACCAAAGTTGTTCCTACCAAAAAATTCACATCCATAGATTCATTATTATTCTCAATCAAAGTGGACAAAGGCATATCATTAGGATTAGAAGAAACACTCTTATTAGCAAAAAATCATAATTCATCCATCTTTCCACTCAAAACATTAATGTCTTCTATCGCATGAACTTTTTTACTAGTAGATCTTTCGGTGTGCCATTGAGAATAATTAAACATAATATTATCTAGGAGTTTAGTAGCTTCTCCTAAAGTGAGTTCCATAAAAGTGCCTCCCATGGCCGAATCTAAAAGATTTCTAGAAGCAAAATTCAATCCAGCATAAAAATACTATATAATCATCCATAAATTCAAACCATGTGTAGGGCAATTATGTATCATTAATTTCATCCTCTCCCAAGCTTGTGCAACATGCTCATGATCAAGTTGCTTAAAATTCATAATACGTTTCTAAGAGAGATGGTCTTTGTGGGGGGGGATACTTAGAGATAAAAGCATCTTTGCACTTATTCCAAGAATCAATACTATTTTTAGGCAAAGAAGGGAACCAAGTTTTAGCACGATCTCTAAGCGAAAACGGAAATAGCTTCAATTTAACAATATCATTATCCACATCTTTCTTCTTTTGCATATCACATAAATCAACAAAGTTGTTTAGATGGGTAGCAGCATCTTCACTAGGAAGGCCAGCAAATTGATCTTTCATGACAAGGTTCAGTAAAGCAGTATTAATTTCACAAGATTCAGCATCGGTAAGAGGAGCAATCGGAGTGCTAATAAAATCATTGTTGTTGGTATAGGAGAAGTCACATAATTTAGTATTATCTTGAGCCATTGTGACAAACAATCAATCCAACACACAATCACACAAGAGGCAAGCGAAAGAAGGCGAACGGAAAAAGGGCGAACTGAAAAGAGGCGAATAAAATGGCAAGGGTGAAGTGGGAGAGAGGAAAACGAGAGGCAAATGGCAAATAATGTAATGCGAGGGATAAGAGTTTGTGATGGGTACTGGTATGTCTTGGCTTGAGTGTATATCTCCCCGGCAACGGCGCCAGAAATCCTTCTTGCTACCTCTTGAGCATGCGTTGGTTTTCCCTTGAAGAGGAAAGGGCGATGCAGCAAAGTAGCATAAGTATTTCCCTCAATTTTTGAGAATCAAGGTATTAATCCAGTAGGAGACTACACGCAAGTCGCCTAGTACCTGCACACAAACAAACAAGAACCTTGCAACCAACGCGATGAAGGGGTTGTCAATCCCTTCACGGCCACTTGCAAAAGTGAGAACTGATAAAGATAATAAGATAAATAGTTTTGGTATTGTTGTTAGATAGATTGAAAAGTAAAGATTACAAAATAAATAGTAAACTAGAATTGTAGATCGGAAACTTATATGATGTAAAGTAGACCCGGGGGCCATAGGTTTCACTAGTGGCTTCTCTCAAGATAAGATATATTACGGTGGGTGAGCAGATTACTACCGAGCAATTGATAGAAAAGCGCATAGTTATGATGATATCTAGGCATGATCATGAACATAGGCATCACGTCCGTGTCAAGTAGACCGAAATGATTCTGCATCTACTACTATTACTCCACACATCGACCGCTATCCAGCATGCATTTAGAGTATTAAGTTCATAACAACAGAGTAATGCATTAGGCAAGATGACATGATGTAGAGGGATAAACTCAAGCAATATGATATAAACCCCATCTTTTTATCCTCAGTGGCAACAATATAATACGTGCCTTGCTGCCCCTACTGTCACTGGGGAAGGACACCGCAAGATTGAACCCAAAGCTAAGCACTTCTCCCATTGCAAGAAAGATCAATCTAGTAGGCCAAACCAAACTGATAATTCAAAGAGACTTGCAAAGATATCAAATCATGCATATAAGAATTCAGAGAAGAATGAAATATTGTTCATAGATAATCTTAATCATAAACCCACAATTCATCGGATCTCGACAAACACACCACAAAAAGAATTACATCGAATAGATCTCCAAGAACATCAAGGAGAACTTTGTATTGAGAACCAAAGAGAGAGAAGAAGCCATCTAGCTAATAACTATGGACCCGAAGGTCTATGGTAAACTACTCACATATCATCCGAGAGGCTATGGTGTTGATGTAGAAGCCCTCCGTGATCGAATCCCCCTCTGGCAGATCGCCGGAAAAGGTCGCAGATGAGATCTCACAGGTACAAAAGGTTGCGGCGGTGGAAAAGTGGTTTTGTGGCTCCCCTGGATATTTTTAGGGTATAAGAGTATATATAGGCGAAGGAAGTAGGTCGGTGGAGCTACGTGGGGCCCACAAGGGTGGGGGCGCGCCTGCCCCCCTGGGCGTCTCGCCCTACCTCGTGGCCGCCACGTTGCTTCCTTGACCTCCATTCCAAGTCTCCTGGATTGCGTTTATTCCAAAAAAGATCCTCGCGAAGGTTTCATTCCGTTTGGATTCCATTTGATATTCCTTTTCTACGAAACACTAAAATAGGCAAAAAAACAGCAACTGGCACTGGGCCTCCGGTTAATAGGTTAGTCCCAAAAATAATATAAAAGTGCACATTAAAGCCCATTTAACATCCAAAACAGATAATATAATAGCATGGAACAATCAAAAATTATAGATACATTGGAGACGTATCACGGTGCTGGTTTTCCCCCTAAAAAAGATAAGATAATGGGGCAAGTCCATACAAGGAAGATGTGTCAGTACAACTATGCCCTCGGTGCGGTGCTGGTTTTTCCCCTAAAAAAGATAAGATAATTGGGGCAAGTCATGTTACGGACTCGCCTCCGCATGTGACGCCGCGGCATGCCGCATCGTCGCCTGCTACGGCTCGTTCCTGGCTCGGCCTCGCCGGGATGGGGGAGCCCCCCCCCCCCCCCCCGTCTCGGCCTCGCGCTAATGGGGCAGTGCGCTCGTTTGACAGGCACAGTGCAGTTATTTTGTCCCCCCCCCACACGCACCCACACACCCTAAGAAAAGATAATGGGGGCAAGTCATCTTACGGACTCTCCTCCGCATGCGACGCCGTGGCACGCCGCGTCGTCGCCTGCTATGGCTTGTTCCTGGCTCGGTCTCGCAGGGATGGGGGAGGGGGTCCCGACCCCCTGGCTCGGCCTCGTGCTAACGCGGCAGTGCGCTCGTTTGACAGGCGCAATGCAGTTATTCTGTTTCCACCCCCACACACACCCACACTGTGATGCCCTCAATTTGACCGTACACTAATCATACACGCAAATGTGTACGATCAAGATCAAGGACTCATGGGAAGATATCACAACACAACTCTAGACACAAAATAAAATAATACAAGCTTTATATTACAAGCCAGGGGCCTCGAGGGCTCGAATACATAAGCTCGAATGCACAAAAGTCAGCGGAAGCAATAATATCTGAGTACATACATAAGTTAAACAAGTTTGCCTTAAGAAGGCTAGCACAAAAGTAGCAAAGATCAAAAAGGCAAGGCCTCCTGCCTGGGACCTCCTAACTACTCCTCTAAGCCGAACTCCATGTAGAATCATCCTCGAGATCCTCTGGCTCCTGGACTCCATCATCTGCTCGTAACAACTGGGTATAGAAAGGGGAAAAAGGGGGAGCAAAGCAATCGTGAGTACTCATCCAAAGTACTCGCAAGCAAGGAGCTACACTACACATACATTGGTATCAATGAAAGAGGGGTAGTATATGTGGACTGAACTGCAGAATGCCAGAATAAGAGGGGGATAGCTAGTCCTATCAAAGACTATGCTTTTGGCAACCTCCATCTTGAAGCAGTAGAAGAGAGTAGATGGTAAGTTAACCAAGTATCATCGCATAGCATAATCCTACCCGGCGATCCTCTCCTCGTCGCCCTGTTAGAGAGCGAACACCGAGTTGTATCTGGCACTTGAAAGGGTGTGGTTTATTAAGTATCCGGTTCTAATTGTCATAAGGTCAAGGTACAACTCCGGGTCGTCCTTTTACCGAGGGACATGGCTATTCGAATAGATAAACTTCCCTGCAGGGGTGCACCACATTTCCCAATACGCTCGATCCCCTTTGGCCGGACACACTTTCCTAGGTCATGCCCGGCCTCGGAAGATCAACACATCGCAGCCCCACCTAGGCACAACAGAGAGGTCAGCATGCCGGTCTAAATCCTATGCGCACAGGGGTCTGGGCCCATCGCCCATTGCACACCTGCACGTTGCGTACGCGGCCGATGAGCAGACCTAGCAACCTCCATTACAAAGGAAGTTGCATTACGCGGTCCAACCCGGCGCGCGCCGCTCAGTCGCTGACGTCACGAAGGCTTCGGCTGATACCACGACGTCGAGTGCCCATAACTATTCTCGCGTAGTTGGTTAGTGCATATAGGCCAGTAGCCAGACTCAAATCAAATACCAAGATCTCGTTAAGCGTGTTATCTTGAAGTAACCGCGAACACCGACCAGGGCCAGGCCCACCTCTCTCCTGGGCGGTCTAAACCTGCCCTGTCGCTCTGCCACAAAGATCCACACAGAGGGCCGTCGAGAAAGTATTTCCTTTCAGCCCCCAATTCGTGAATCAACCGCGGGTACTCAATGAGCCGACCCGACTTTAGTCACAACATGTATCATGTGTAATATGTATAGTATATACCCGTGATCAACACCCGACGTGATCACGACCCGATAGTATAGCATGGCAGACTGACAAGAATGTAGGGCCACTGATGATAAATTAGCATCCTATACTAAGCATTTAGGATTGCAGGTAAAGGTAACAACAGTAGTAGCAAGGACATGCTATGCAACAGAATAGGATTAACGGAAAGCGGTAACATGCTACACTACTCTAATGCAAGCAGTAGAGAGAAGAATAGGCGATATCTGGTGATCAAGGGGGGGCTTGCCTGGTTGCTCTGGCGAGAAGGAGGGGTCGTCGTCGATGTTGTCGATCATGGGGGTATTGGCGGCGGTCTCGAGGTCTACCGGAAAAAAGTAACGGAGGGGGGACACAAATAAATAATAGAGCAAACAAAGCAACACAAAGCATAGCATGGAAATACGCGGTGCTAGGGATGACCTAACGTACGGATAGGTGATACCGACGAAGGGGAAAACATCCGGGAAAGTATTCCCGGTGTTTGATGTTTTCGGACAAATGAAATGGAGGTGGATTGTTGCATGTTCGCTATGCTAGGGACATGCGATGGATGAACGGACTGCGTATTTGGATTCGTCTCGTCGTTCTGAGCAACTTTCATGTACACAGTATTTTCATCCGAGTTACGGACTATTTTATACTAATTTTTAAAGTTTCTTTTATTTTCTAGAATTAACATATTATTCTAATTCGGGTTGACTAAGTCAATTTGACTAGTCAAAAGGTGATGTGTGGCCCACATGTCATGGACTATTTACCTAAACAAATAAATAAATCTAACTTATTTAAAGTGGAGGCCTACATGTCATCTATTACTAGACTAACTTAGCTCTAAACTAGTACTACTTACTAACTAAGCCTAGCAACTAATTAGGTAAGGGCCGGCCTAGGCACAGCCATGCACACACACTCACGCACACACACGCTGCACGCACACAGCACACACACTCACGCTCGGGCATGGCCTTTACCGTGGCCAGCAGCAAACGGAGCAGAGGCAGGGGTAGCGCAGCAGCACACAACTACGCAACGAGGAGGAGCAGTGCGGCGGCATCGGCAAGAGCAGCAGCAGTACGCGGCAGTAGAGAGCAGCAGTAGAAAGCAGCGACAGCAGGTGTGGGTGCAGCGCCAGGAGCGCACGCGAGGTTGGGAGCGCACGGAAGGCCGCTGGCAGGAGCAGCGGCGAGCGCGGCCAGGCCAAGGCACGCGCTAGGGGTGGCAGGGGCGCGGTAAGCAAGGGAGAGACCCCGGGCGCGGGCGTAGGCAGCCGGAGCGGCTAGCGAGCGCGGGAGCGGAGCTCCGTCCGACATCTGTCCAAAAGGAGATACGACAAAATCGACACAAATCGGAACCGGGGTTGAGGGGGGTCGGTCGAGGAGCTCACTGTGAAGCTCGTAGATGTGGGATGGAGGTGCAGGGACGACCGGACGTGACGAGCTCAACGTTGAGGGGCGACGGCCGTGTTGGGAAACCGGCTCGATGCCGAGCGTACGATGCCTCCTAGCTTGAACCAGTGGAGGTAGGCGAAGGAGTCGACGATGGCGGAACTCTTGGACATCTTCATATGATGAGGGGAGGCCGGTGGCCGCGTGCTCCACGGTGTTGCGTCGACGATGTGCTTGGGCACGAGTTTAGATCGAGAGAGAGAGAGGCGATGGGGAGTTATGAAGCGGCTAGGGTTTGTCAACGGGGTCGGGAGGGCTCTTATGCATCTCCAGGACGAACGGATGATCGACACGGCGATGGAGGAGGCCATGGCAGGCATGGATGCACGCCACGCACACTGCCTCCTCTCTATACATAGGAGGAAGAAAAAGGCCGTGGTGGGCTTGGGCCTGCAGTGTAGCATTGGGCTACAAGTGTACAGTGTAGCTTTTCATTTTTCCAATTCCTTTTCTGTTCCTCTTTTCTTTTTCTTTTTGATATAGTGTTCTATCTACTTCGCCTAGGAAACGAATTTATTTAGTCATGAAACTTGACACACAAATACTAGGTAATATTTTGAGGCCACACAACAAGTCTCACATTATTTCGAAATCGTATTTACTTTTAGGATTTAAAATGGCCAAACTAGATGTTATCGGACGTGTTTAAAGGTTACTAGGGTTAATTGGGTTAACCAAATGAAGTTGGTTTCTACATGATAAATTATCAGGGGAATTTATGGATTTACGTGAACATTTTTATTTACTCTTTGATGAAAAATTATTTTGACTCTATTTTAAATTTGAATTTGAATTGTTTTTGAACCATTGCGAGATCGGCCATAGTAATCATGGTGACGTGGCATTATTACCAGGGGATTACTGTAGCTTAATTATCGGGGTGTTACAAATCTCCTCCGCTACAAGAAATCTCGTCCCGAGATTTAAGAGGTAGAGTTAAGGGGAAGGTATTGGTGACGAAATTCTAAAGAGTCTTTTCAGTCTTGGTTGCTCTTCTCAGAGAGGTTGACTCTTCTCGTTGATGTCTTCATTTCTCTACTCCAGGTCATCATGATGAAGCCGGCATCCTATCTTCAGGATCTCCATCGTACTTACGGTAGAATGAGGGGGGTTATTCTAGGAGGAGGGAACTGCAAGGTTGACTATCTGGTAGCTAACATCAAGGAAGGTGGCGGAAGTAACTCTCGAATTGAAACTTAAGAAAAATATCGGGAGCAAAGTAAGGAGGTATCATGGGAAGTTTCGAGCGGGCAGGCAATCGTTCGATGCCTGAAACAGGGCGTGAAAGGGTTCAAAGTAATGGGAATAAGTATTGTGTCTGATACCAGAATTGATGATCTCTCGGAAGGTGGCTCGTGAATTACATAGGAGGCCAAGTGCGAGGAACAACCTTAAGAACAGGGGTGTATAGGAGAGTCAGGTTTCGATCCTGTGGAACTGTGGGTTATGGGCCCACCATGTGGGTTAAAAGTAGGAAGGCGGTGATGTCTTGCACGATCATGCAAGTAAGGCATGTCAAAGGATAGCTAGTCATTTATGTCGGCAACAACATCGGTACCAAGGGCGAGGGACGAAGAGAACCATTTTCCTGCTCGTCAAAACTAGGCGGACCAATAGGCAAAGTTCTCGTCCATCGGTGGTTACCGGAATGTCATGAACAATAGTAACAGGGTCTTGCTGACATAATTGTACACCGAGGTGTTTACATAAGCAAGAGAATAATACTGCTTAGATCATGTAGATCACAAGAAAGGTTAAACCAAACAATGGAAAGGAAAATATGATTATCAGATTAAACAGAACAATGGAAAGGAAAATGTGTTTAAACACATATTTTAAGGGTATATCCATCCCAAGCACAAGCAGAGCATGATATCCATGATAGGATATAATGTAGAAAACTCTTTAGGTACGGGGAGAGAAATTTCCGGACATTACCCATACAACGGTGTTTGGATAATTGAGCAGGAAACATTTAGCATTGGGCTTCAAATGTTCTTGTTGAAAATCGGAGTACCATAGACATGCTTCGAGATAGCATTGGCATGGTCTTCAGGTGAAGATCAGACTTTAGAAACACAAAGGATCCATCAGGAACGGCTTGTAGAATAAGTCTTACAATTTCCTCATGGAAGAAAGGATAGCCTTGCTAAAAAGGAAACGGTAACAATAGGTCCTCCGGTCAAGTGTGCTAGGCACGATATCACCTTACCGGGTCATATAAAGATCATTGTTATTACTCTTGGAAATATGTTCCCACCATCATATCTGATTGAGGTTAAGATCTAATTGGTGTCGGGATACCTCAGACTCAGGATGCCTGAGAAGAAAGGTGCAACACAAATTGACACGATGCCATTGTAAGATTCTCGGGAAATGATCTATGAAATCAAGTTCCGAAACAAGAGTTCATCATTAAACCAAGGAGGGGATGAGGATGTGGCTGATGGACTCGGCGAAAATTCATCGAGATTTCCAATAAAATGGATTTCCACAATTATGTGAACAAGGATCAAATGATATAATGAGGTATGCTCGAGGAAAACATACACAATTAAACATTGGTTGAAAAGTGCACCCAAAATATGGGCTTAGGTAGTACGATCAATGTTGGAATGGTGATTCGATAACCAATGGTCTAAGAATGAAATATCGACCATTAACTTCAAAGCAATAGGGTTGCTAGAACTTTTGAAGTGGCACATCATAGTTCAATTGTCGGTTTTCCGGTTAGAAACAACACGGGGACCAAGGAACGAAGGGATATGGCAAGAAGTATCACCTGTATCAAGAATTCTTAAGAGGTGGTTAAATTCTCAGGACTTCCTTGACATAAAAGATGGTAATAATCCAAGGTAAAGAAGAACAAATGCTGGGTAGCAAGGATCTCAAGGTATAACACAAAACACGAACAAGTTTGTGTTGAACGAAAGGCAATAAAGTGGTTGATGATAACACAAATCATTGAGGGAAAGGATGGTATTTATCAACATGAATTCAACTGATATCCTGGAAGAGCTCAGAATGTTGATGATGATCATGACAAATTTTGTCGAAAGGCTCCACGAAGAAGCAATTGAACAACGGCTACATCAAGCAACAGGACTAATGCAGCGAAAGATTATTGGAACCACGGATACGACACCAACTCGGAATCAAGCTTGTTGTTCGAGGTGAAATGATAAGACAAGGAAGATCGACGTAAGCTTAGCTCATCGTCGAAAGTGGTGCTCCAGGAATAAGGACCAGGTAGCACAGTTAAAATCAACACGATACTGATATAGCCAATCAGGCTAGAAATGACGTGATCGAGTACAAACTCGTAAGTAAAGAAGATTACTAATAGTTGTTTAATCGCGATGCGGACTCAATTCAGTTATCGGTGTCCTTGAATGTTTAATGACTCAGAGCCCGTGAAAAAATGGAATAAGTGAGATTGTAGTACTTGATGGAGAACTCATAAGAAGTTATGTAGTTCCGTGATAATCTTGAGATACCAGGGTGTAATACTTGATGAAAGATCAAAGTAAAGGTTGGACAAGTGTATTGATCCATAGAAGACAAGTGCTTAAACTTGCCCGAGAAATGGGATCAAAGAAGAACATATGGTCAGAACCATGATTGCAAAGGATCAATTCACCGATACCAAAGGATATTATATCAAGGAAATAGTTATTATTACAAGAAGCTTCCATGATAGGATCTACATCGTGTCCATGGGCATGAACACAAAGGTTCAAGGTCGAATCCCATTTACTCAATGCATAACCTTTCATTCACTTCTCGTCCTCGAAGAAGTTGTGTGGTAGAAAATTATCTGGTAAAACACCAGAAGGGTATGACTTGTGAAAACCATCAGGTTCATACGTTTTTTTGGAAGGTGTAGGTTCAACCCATCGGGGCATCTTAGCAACATATACCTCATGCTTGAAGAGTAAATATCACCAGCTCGAAAGCAGAGCATGGTTGGCCAAATCAGAGAATAGGATTTACCAATGGAATTATGTAACAAGGAAAGAACTGATTGAGGTTTTTGTATACGAAGGGCACTGTCGGATGATAATTCAATGAAGGATTGGACGGTCCATAACGGGTCTGATGTGAGCATCGGCACACGATCAGAGGACGAAACAAAGCAAAGGCTTTGGATTATAGAAACAAGTGACTAATTCAAATCTCAAAGGCAAAGGGATTAAGATTTCCAACTCAAGGGATCAAGAGCAAGGCCTCTAATTAAGGATAGATAAGTCGAGCAGGCTTAGGGGAACAATTGATGGCAATTAAATTGCTTGAGATCTAGCTCATCTTTAAAATAACGTCTGAGCTAGAAGGATGAATTCTAGGACCTGACTGAGGATTGCGAGTATTCGCAACATACTGAATCAGCGGACTCAAAATGATAATGGCCAAGGATGCCAATAAGATTACCATACTTATGAGATTATTCATAATGCCAACAAGCAAGAATTTCAAAAGCAATAGGTTGCTGAGGATTTTTGGAAGAACGAATGGTATATCGAAGTCCTTTGTGAAACACATGAACAACTGGGGATGAGCGGATACTCGTTAAGTGCGAGGAATTATCCGTAGGGGTATTCATGTGGCAAGGAATGCAGTAGGCTCAAAGCATTTTCGGAACAATGGAGAGAACTTCGGGGTATCTTGTAATAACAAGATCAATGGGGAATGATTGTATGAATGGCAAGTGCACGTGGTTATACATAGGGGTTTATCGATGGAAGGAAATTGCAAAAGTGATGGCACAAAGTGTCGCGAGGACATCATAGAGTATCCTCGGAATCTTCTGGTGCAGCAGACGATCATCGGTAATAAGGTGCTCTCTGGGTGAACGTCATCACGAGATCCTATTGTTAGATTTAGAAAAAATTATTTAACCCGAATAGAAGAGAGATTAGAGTCCCAGAGTATAGACGAGGAATAAAAGATCATAATACCACCCAATGGCAACGTGGGCCGATGGGCCACACAACCATGTTAGTAAAACAGTTTTCATCGACTAGACTCAACTTCGGCCAAGGAGTGTGGAAGGGAGATTCCTACAGGCAGTCGGCTCTGATACCAACTTGTGACGCCCTCGATTTGACCGTACACTAATCATACACGCAAATGTGTACGATCAAGATCAAGGACTCACGAGAAGATATCACAACACAACTCTAGACACAAAATAAAATAATACAAGCTTTATATTACAAGCCAGGGGCCTCGAGGGCTTGAATACATAAGCTCGAATGCACAAAAGTCAGCGGAAGCAATAATATCTGAGTACAGACATAAGTTAAACAAGTTTGCCTTGAGAAGGCTAGCAAAAAAGTAGCAACGATCGAAAAGGCAAGGCCTCCTGCCTGGGACCTCCTAACTACTCCTCGAAGCCGAACTCCATGTAGAATCATCCTCGGGATCCTGTGGCTCCTGGACTCCATCATCTGGTCACAATAATCAAGTATAGAAAGGGGAAAAGGGGGAGCAAAGCAACCGTGAGTACTCATCCAAAGTACTCGCAAGCAAGGAGCTACACTACATATGCATTGGTATCAATGAAAGGGGGGTAGTATATGTGGACTGAACTGCAGAATGCCAGAAAAAGAGGGGGATAGCTAGTCCTATCGAATACTACGCTTCTGGCAACCTCTATCTTGAAGCAGTAGAAGAGAGTAGATGGTAAATTAACCAAGTATCATCGCATAGCATAATCCTACCTGGCGATCCTCTCCTCGTCGCCCTGTTAGAGAGAGATCAACGAGTTGTATCTGGCACTTGAAAGGGTGTGTTTTATTAAGTATCCGGTTCTAATTGTCATAAGGTCAAGGTACAACTCCGGGTCGTCCTTTTACCGAGGGACACGGCTATTCGAATAGATAAACTTCCCTGCAGGGGTGCACCACATTTCCCAACACGCTCGATCCCCTTTGGCCGGACACACTTTCCTAGGTCATGCCCAGCCTCGAAAGATCAACATGTCGCAGCCCCACCTAGGCACAACAGAGAGGTCAGCATGCCAGTCTAAATCCTATGTGCGCAGGGGTCTGGACTCATCGCCCATTGCACACCTGCACGTTGCGTACGCGGCCGGTGAGCAGACCTAGCAACCTCCATTAGAAAGGAAGTTGCGTTACACGGTCCAACCCGGCGCGCGCCGCTCAGTCGCTAACATCACGAAGGCTTCGACTGATACCACGACGTCGAGTGCCCATAATTGTTCACGCGTAGTTGGTTAGTGTGTATAGGCCAGTGGCCAGACTCAGATCAAATACCAAGATCTCGTTAAGCGTGTTATCTTGAAGTAACCGCGAACGCCGACCAGGGCCAGGCCCACCTCTCTCCTGGGTGGTCTCAACCTGCCCTGTCGCTCCGCCACAAAGATCCACACAGAGGGCCATAGGGAAAATATGTCCTTTCAGCCCCCAATTCATGAATCAACCGCGGGTACTCAACGAGCCGACCCGACTTTAGTCACAACATGTATCATGTGTAATATGTATAGTATATACCCGTGATCAACACCCGACGTGATCACGGGCCGATAGTATAGCATGGCAGACTGACAATAATGTAGGGCCACTAATGATAAACTAGCATCCTATACTAAGCATTTAGGATTGCAGGTAAAGGTAACAACAGTAGTAGCAAGGACAGGCTATGCAACGGAATAGGATTAACGGAAAGCGGTAACATGCTACACTACTCTAATGCAAGCAGAAGAGAGAAGAATAGGCGATATTTGGTGATCAAGGGGGGGCTTGCCTGGTTGCTCTGGCAAGAAGGAGGGGTCGTCGTCGATGTAGTCGATCATGGGGGTATCAGCGGCGGTCTCGAGGTCTACCGGAAAAAAGTAACGGAGGGGGAACACAAATAAATAATAAATCAAACAAAGCAACACAAAGCATAGCATGGAAATACGCGGTGCTAGGGGTGACCTAACGTAGGGATAGGTGATACCGACGAAGGGGAAAACATCCGGGAAAGTATTCCCGGTGTTTGATGGTTTCGGACAGATGAAACGGAGGTGGATTGTTGCATGTTCGCTATGTTAGGGACGTGCGGCGGATGAAAGGACTGCGTATTTTGATTCGTCTCGTCGTTCTGAGCAACTTTCATGTACAAAGTATTTTTATCCGAGTTACAGATTATTTTATACTAAATTTTAAAGTTTCTTTTATTTTCTAGAATTAACATATTATTCTAATTCGGTTTGACTAAGTCAATTTGACTAGTCAAAAGGGGATGTGTGGCCCACATGTCATAGACTATTTACCTAAACAAATAAATAAATCTAACTTATTTAAAGTGAAGGCATACATGTCATCTACTACTAGACTAACTTAGCTCTAAACTAGTACTACTACTAACTAAGCCTAGCAACTAATTAAGTAAGGGCCGGCCTGGGCACAGCCCTGCACACACACTCACGCACACACACACTCACGCACACACACGCTACACGCACACAACACACACACTCACACTCGGGCATGGCCTTTGCCATGGCCAGCAGCGGCAGCAAACAGAGCAGAGGCAGGGGCAGCGCAGCAGCACACAACTACGCAAGGAGGAGCAGCAGTGCGGCGGCGGCGGCAAGAGCAGTAGCAGTACGCGGCAACAGAGAGCAGCAGTAGAGAGCAGCGACAGCAGGGGTGGGCGCGCGGCCAGGAGCGCACGCGAGGCTGGGAGCGCACGCAAGGCCGCTGGCAGGAGCAGCGGCGAGCGGGGCGAGGCCAAGGCGCGCGCTGGGGGTGGCAGGGGTGCGGTCTAGGGGCGCGGTAAGCAAGGGAGAGACCTCGGGGGCGGGCGCGGGCAGCCGGAGTGGCTAGCGAGCGCGGGAGCGGAGCTCCGTCCGAGATCTGTCCAAAAGGAGATGCGACAAAATCGACACAAATCGGAACCGGGGTTGAGGGGGGTCGGTCGAGGAGCTCACTGTGAAGCTCGTAGACGCGGGATGGAGGTGCAGGGACGACCGGACGCGACGAGCTCAACGTTGAGGGGCGACGGCCGTGTCGGGAAACCGGCTCGATGCCGAGCGTACGATGCCTCCTAGCTTGAACCAGTGGATGTAGGCGAAGGAGTCGACGATGGCGGAGCTCTTGGACATCTTCATACGATGAGGGGAGGCCGGTGGCCGCGTGCTCCATGGTGTTGCATCGACGATGTGCTCGGGCACGAGTTTAGATCGAGAGAGAGAGAGAGGTGATGGGGAGGTATGAAGTGGCTAGGGTTTGTCAACGGGGTCGGGAGGGCTCTTATGCATCTCCAGGACGAGCGGATGATCGACACGGCGACGGAGGAGGCCATGGCGGGCATGGATGCACGCCACGCACAGACACTGCCTCCTCTCTGTACATAGGAGGAAGAAAAAGCCCGTGGTGGGCTTGGGCCTGCAGTGTAGCATTGGGCTACAAGTGTACAGTGTAGCTTTCCGTTTTTTCAATTCCTTTTCTGTTTCTCTTTTCTTTTCTTTTTTGATATTGCGTTCTATCTACTTCGCCTGGGAAACGAATTTATTTAGTCATGAAACTTGACACACAAATACTAGGTAATATTTTGAGGCCACACAACAAGTCTCACATTATTTGGAAATCGTATTTACTTTTAGGATTTAAAATGGCCAAACTAGATGCCATCGGACGTGTTTAAAGGTTTCTGGGGTTCATTGGGTTAACCAAATGAAGTTGGTTTCTACATGATAAATTATCAGGGGAATTTATGGATTAACGTGAACATTTTTATTTTACTTTTTGATGAAAAATTATTTTGAATCTATTTTAAATTTGAATTTGAATTGTTTTCGAGCCATTGTGAGATCGGCCATAGTAATCGTGGTGATGTGGCATTATTACCAGGGGATTACTGTAGCTTAATTATCGGGGTGTTACATACACACCCTAAGATAAGATAATGGGGGCAAGTCCATACGAGGAAGATGTGTTAGTACAACTATGTCCCTCGGTGCGGTGCTGGTTTTTCCTCTTTAAAAAGATAAGATAATGGGGGCAAGTCGTGTTATGGACTCGCCTCCGTATGCGACGCCGCGGCATGTCGCATCGTCGCCTGCTACGACTTGTTCCTGGCTCGGCCTCACCGGGATGGGGGAGGGGGTCCCGACCCCCTCCCCCCAGCTCGGCCTCGCGCTAACGCGATAGTGCGCTCGTTTGACAGGCGTAGTGCGGTTATTCTGTCCCTCCCCCCCACACACACACGCAACCACACACCCTAAGATAAGATAATAGGGGCAAGTCTATACAAGGAAGATGTGTCAGTACAACTATGCCCCTCGGTGTGGTGCTGGTTTTTCTCCTAAAAAGATAAGATAATGGGGGCAAGTCATGTTACGGACTCGCCTCCGCATGACGCCCCCCCCCCCACACACGCACCCACACACCCTAAAAAAGATAGATGTTCTTCAGTCCGTATAAAAAAATATCTGTACAACTATGCCACTAAGTGCGGTCCCTATATATCTTACCCAGATATTCATTAAAAAAATCCAAAAAATGCCAAAAAGAATGAGAACAAAGAGAAAGCGAGAGGAAAACACACTATAAAAAAAGATGTCAGTTCAAGTAGAGGAAAACCTTTAGTACTAAAAAATGCTTATATTAGGCAAAAAATCATAAAAACTAGAAGGAAAGAATGCTAAGAATAAAAAATATTGACCTCCCAAGGGACAGGTCGGCCCAACGCAAGTGGGTGCTAGGACTCAAGCCAACCACGAAACAACCGGTGAATCCTTTGTAAACCAGACTACGGGAGCCAACCCACCAGGGCCCACACGTCATGACAGAGGGCGAGTGTCGTGTATAAGCGCTCGAGTAAGTATTCAGACGAGTTCGGCCAGTGAGCCTCGGCAGCGCTTATAAACCGGTACAGAGCCCCCTCAACTAGCGAGGTGGGACTAAACATATAGCGCACGCAAATGCCGCACTACACAGCCACGCGGACGAGCTATCTATGCCGAAAACAATGGCTCCTGCGGATGGCCCGATACAGTTGTTCGCCCCATTACAAAATTCCAACTGATCACACATGACCAAATAAAAAAACAAATGCAGATAATTTTGAAAAAACCTCATAAGAAATCAGCTCAAAACAAATAATGTAAAAAGTTCAAACACATGTTAATTGTAAGAACTAAAAATAAAATAAAAAACTTTTTTGGAAACTTACACGTAGAAGATTGTAATAAAAATTTCAGAAACAAATTTATAAAAAGTTCAACTACTAAAATTCATAAGGTTCAAGTAAAATTAGTACTGTGCAGCAAAGATTAGATTCTTTTTATTTTAGAAAATACTAGAACTATCACTATTCAACTAAAAGAATAAAAATTGTGCTCTAAAATTCATGTCAAAAAGTAAGAAATAATGCTCTACAACAAACAAATGCGATTGGCCATTGACATCCTAAATAGTTCAGTACTATCATTAACAGCATGTAAGTTCAGCAAACTCAAAATCTAAAAGGGGTCCTACAACCATCATCTGCGTATATTTTCCGTCTGCGAGCTATGTACATGAAAATATCCCAGTCAAAACAAAGGATGCCCATCAGCTCAACTACAATTGTTCCAGTTCAAATATGAAAGAATATATAAAAACAATTATGCTTGAGCAAAAAAATAGGAAGCATTACATAAATTAAAAAATAGCGCATACAATAACATACAAACAAATTGTTCCAAACCATGTGGTAATACCATAGAATTCAACCATCTCACATGCATTGTTTTAAAGAAAAATACTGCAACATAATCAAACGCACACAAATCTCACAACCAGCGTCATTTGCCACATTTAAACCTACAACACATAAATTCTGAACGTTAGAGAGTCATCTTCCCTGGAGAACATAACCATAACCACATCACCATCCTCAAATCCAGACTCTGCCACAAACTCCTTCCACCCAGTAGTTAGGTTGATGCAACCATCAAAGTCGATGTGGTAGGCAACTTCCATCAACTGATACCCGTTTTTGTCTGAAGTCTCCATCTTCAGTATCCCGGAACTAGGAGCAACAATCCTGATTCTGGGTGACATTTTCTGCAAATGGGCATGGGAGTAGAAAACAAAGTGAACACCTGACATAACTGGATTTTTAAACAGATCTAGGAACGGTTGCATAACAAAGTGAAAAGAAAATATCTGAACCAAAACAAAAACACCAAACTAACTAGTCATATGACCTGACTAAACTGAAGAAACATACATATCAATACACCTACAGTTAAAACATCTGACAAAAACAGAATGATGCTTATACAAAAATGGATAAGTACTGTTAAGTAATGAACAAATACACACACAAATCCATACTGTTAAATTCTGACAAAACTAAATTAAAATTATAGACAAACTATTGATAAAACTAAACTACAGATTCAGTCCATGGGATTCAAAATGAGACCTGCAAAAAGAAGAAAATAAAACAAATAGAAACACATACCCATGATTCCTTCAAGTCCCCAACCGTCAGGCGATAAACATAGGGTGCACGAAACCCATGGTTGTTGTACAGCAGACACGAAAGTTGCCCACGGCGCTGAGTCTCGGTGAGCTCCAAACCAGATTCGTACACACAGCCACTAGCTATGCGCGCCATCTTTGCCAGACATCCGCGTGAACAATCCTCCATGGAAAACACAGGAATAGGGAAGAAAACAACAGAGAGAAGAGGGAGGAACCTAGATCTGATTCTGGAAGAAGGAAGAAAAAGGAGGGGGAGACTGAGCCACACACCACACATAGATGGATAGAATTTATAGCTAGGGAGACTCACAGATTATAATAATAATAAATAGGCAGGTGTGTAGCCAGCTGGTAGAAAATAGTTATTATACAAGTCATGCAACATTTGACCGCAAATCACTTCAACTTCAGATAAAACAGCAGTTCAAAAATGCACATAACAAACATATGCAAATAAAACAACACATTCTGAGGTAGACAGTTGAATTCATTTAGTCATTCAACCATCTGCTTCCTCACAACACAATCTTAAAAACATAAAAATCCAGTACTTCGGTCATAACGATCAAAGAAACGACGCCATTTGGCCCTGGTGGATGGATGTGGAGCCGTGGCTGCTCTCGCCCTAGCCCAACTGATGATCTGAATATGGTTCCTTCCCCTGACCTTTGGGAAAAGTAGCTCCAGTTCATTGGAGTTGCAAGTATGCATCACCTCGCGCACAAGGCTTCTGTTGAACTCTGCCTCCACTTCCTCCTCGGCAGCACGTCGTGCCCTCTGCCTGCACCTGCGCCTCCTCCTCCTCCTTTGCTCCACTATTGCAACCCACACATCGACAGCATCCCCCTCCTCTGTGACCTCTCCCAGCTCAGGATCCATCTGTCTTTTCTTTGGTTGCAGCTGGTGGAATGAAAGTGACAGAGGGCTCGGGCTTTATACTCAAAGTGCAGAGGTATGGGTAGGCAGACAGTAGAAAATACTTACTCCGATGTCAACGCACAGTAATACAACTTTGGCACAAAGCAGTCCAACTACACATACATCAACAATTCAAACAACACTGAAAACACGCAACTTAATTACACAGTTTGACCAGATTACAAGAAAATGCAGGCTACAGTCAGCCACAATACACCACCTCTGCCAACGACCAAATAACATGGGAATCCAGGGGTAGAAACAACTCAAAGAAGCAAAATTGAAAACACAAATCTTTTCATACAATCCTCATCTCTCTCCCTGCAATGCCAATTCGAAAGTAAAACATCAGAAAAAGAAGAACACATTTGCATGGCGAATGTGGAAAACGACCAAGAACACAAAAACTTGTAATCAGAAATTACAGATGAAAATAATCTCCCAAAACTCTAACACATCGATAATTCTCACATCCAAAACAACACATAAAACAACAAACGGGATGTTAAATTGACGGCTACGAACACCACGGTAAACACCAACGCCCAAAACACGTACGCCGCCAAATGCCCACGCCGTCACCTTCGGTGACTTGAGATCGGAAAACACGACCAGGTGAGCGCACGCATGTGCGGAACCCCGTACATGTCTCCTCTGGCAACGAATGGCCTGCAGCACCGCGTCGGAGAACCCCCGGAAGCTACCCGTTGCATCCCCTGTTTCTGTCCGTCGTAGACGCGGGAAAATCTGTTCAGGTAGAAAACCGTGTCAGTCCAAGCTATAAACTATGTCAGTTCAAGTAGGGTAACAGAATAATATTCTGTTACGCGAAACAAAATAGCCCAGATGTATGCAATCCCATCGCACAACACACACGTATTATTAGCAGCAACCGTCTGTGTTATTATCGGTCTTCGCACACATTTCTGATTACAGACCTGTTTGCCACGTATCACACACATCTTGTTATATTCAACCGTTTATGTTCTCTTGTCTCAACGCAAACAGTTCATCCGAGTGAACTGCATGTCGTATATCGCACACACCTTAATCTGGCTGACCTTTTTTTGTGTTGCCTAATCACAAACAGTTCATCTGAATGAACCGTATGTTGTATATTGCACACACCTTCATCTGGCTGCCCGTTTCTTTTGTTCCTCCTCATCACAAATAGTTTGAACTGAACTGTATGCCCTACATCACACATGCAACTAAAATCTGAACCGTGTTTGATGGCTCCGCCATCGCAAATGTTTTGCACCTTTTTGACGGTTTTTACACCATCGTTTGCGATTAATGCATCGCACACAGTTTTGTCGAAGGGTCTCTCATTGTAGTGTCGCGTTAGCAGCATCCTGCAGTAGTGAAGATAGGCCCTGACTCTCCATTATGGAGAATGGAGATTATCCTGCCTCCAATTCTTGCGCTTCGCACAATGTTGCTTCCAAGTAGCTCCCTATGATTGACCATACATTCTTTCCAATCTTTGATTGTCATGTCTTCATCGGTTTTAGAAATCCGGTATGAACAGGAGTGATTCGTAGGATGACCCGGCCATAAGGTCATAACATCAAGGCGACCTTTTGGAAACATCAGATGAGGCACACAATCCTTCGGGATTTTTTGTTGAAAAACATAGTAATAACTTCGTAGTTAGCAATGTAGTTGAGTTTTAGAAACATTTATGCAAAAGATGCACAGATGTCGTAATAGTAAAGAATCTTACCATGTCATCTCCATGGATGTTACCGTAGTTCAACACGTGCATTAGTGGCACATATTGACCATAATGTGGAGTTTGATAATGGATATTATAATTCCCAAGATCATTAATAAATGAGATCAGATGATTTTTCTCCTGATAAGTTAATTCTGAGCCATCGGTGTAGTAGGTTCTGTCTACCATCTTCCGCACATTCTTTGAAGAATGAAAATAAGCTATCAATGGAAATAAGCTGTCAATTATTTTGAAATAAATAGTATAAATTATTTAATAACTATGTTTGAGAAACTCACATTGCGGTAGAATTGGAAGCGTATCTATAAGGTCCCAAATGTCCATATTATCTTGCTCGATGTCAGGATAACCAAGATCCATGGTGACAAGCATACCCTCATGAAAAGCATACGTCTTGCAAAGTGCTTCCCAATTCGGGCGACCAAAATGGGTTACACTCTCAGAATTGTATAGATTTACATCAAAATCCATACCATGATGGGTCCTTAGCTGAATTATCTTTGTTTCCATACTTTCATGATCTTCAAAATCCATCCTCTCCAAGACATAGGGTCTTGCATGGCATGGGATAAGCTAGTTGAATTGTAAAAGACGAAAATTACATGTTGAAGAAGCAGAAGTCGTGCTTAATTATGAAAAAAATACTTGTTGTCGCTGCGTACCGTTTCAACATCGAAGGTCTCCTGGAGCTTAATGCTGAAGCGCCGACCTTCTACCAGGTGAGGCCTGTCGCATTGACCTCGGTCATCGCCGCACCAGTCGCACTCCGATGGGAGACTTTCGCCGTCCGACGACGACATCGACGACAATTCCTATGTTCATAATTGCAATATTAAACTTGTACAATTAAATATATGTACTACAAAATCTAAATTAGATCACTATTATTCATCACGGGTTGACTATCGGTCTGTCGAGTCTTTTCTTGAAAACTCTCAGCTCACATGTATACATTCGACCTTTGGTGATGGTCGCTCCTCCTTTCGTCCCTGGGTGCATTACACCAAAATGTCTAGCACACGGGAACGGAGGAGAAGCGACCCCGGTACCAGCCCGGTAGAGCCTAGTCCCGGACATGGCCCCTTTGATCAAGCAGGCCTCCTCCGTCGAGTCAATGACGAGGATGCGGGATAGGCATCGTCGACATTGATGCAGGAATAATTGCTTTAACTAAAAAATAACAACAAATGTGACATGTTCAAAATATGTCATGTCCACTTCAAAACAAATCAACGTAGAATTATGTTAAATACACCTAAAAATAAACTAGTTCTATTAATTTTCTTACTAAAAATAAACTAGTTCTATAGTAAAATTTTAATTAGATCATCAAATCTCAATACCTAAATTTTCTTACTAAAAATAAACTAGTTCTATTAATTCAACTAGTTCAACTAAGCACTTAGTATAAATAAAAATAAACTAGTTCTTACTAAAAGTAAACTAGTCCAATTAGTTCTATTAATTTTCTTACTAATTCTATTAAACACTTACTAAAAATCAGTAAAACAATTACATTATACAAGAACAGTAAAAAAGAGTTTAGGGTTTAGGAGAGATGGAGGGAGGAGGGGTTGGGGAGGGAGGAGGAGGAGGGAGGAGAGAGGAGGAGGGGGAGGAGGGTGGCCAACTCAGAGGAGGGAGGAGGGGCGACCGGAGGAGGAGGGAGGAGGGGCGGCCGGAGGAGGTGGGAGGGGGCGGTTGGAGGAGGAGGGAGGAGGGCATAGTGGGAAGAGGAGGGAGGGGAGGATGGAGGAGGGAGGAGGAGGGATGGACGGACTACCTCAGTGGAGGAGGAGCAGCGCCGGCGGGCGACGGCGGTGGTCGGGGAACGGCGGTGGCGGCGGAAGAGGGGGTGCAAGGGAGAGTGAGTGAGAGGGAGAGTGAGAGGGTCGGCCGCACGGGGACGATAAGGTAGGGTTGGTAGCACCGCGGGTTTAAGAAAAGCGCTACTACTATGGAGCAGAACAGTAGCGCTGGATAAGGATACGCGCTGCTGCTAAGTGGGGCTAGCCATGTGCGCCCAGTTCAAACTTAGCAGCAGCGCGTTTTTCTAACACGCGCTGCTGCTAACAGGATAGTAGTAGCGGCTTTTACGGCCGCGCGCTATTACTACGTAGCAGTAGCGCCTCATTTTAACCAGCGCTACTAGTAATCTTCTATGTATAAGGTTTTCCCTAGTAATGTACATTTAAAACACCACCCGTTGTCACTTTACTCCAAATTCGTCTTTCACAACTAATAAAAAATATCCAGAACATCACACATAGTTCTTTTATAGGAACTATTTGCGATGAAAATTTCTGGGTCTATTTAAGTCTTCCTCCTTAAGCTTCGCCGGCTCGTCTGCTCCAGTGCCGGCAACCCCCGAATCCACGCATCCCGATCCCCATTCCCGCACCCCCTTCTTGCAAAGATAAAGCCGTGGAAACGCTCCGTGAAGGCACGATGGTCGTGTCCTCCCCGAGCGCCGCCGCCTGTGCCGAGAGCGCGTCCGCCTATGCCGAGTGCCGCCGCATCCGCATTGAGCGCGGCCGCATCCGCCGAGAAGGCGTCTGCGGCAGCCGATAGGGCAGCTGCAGCAGTCGAGACGACTGCAGCCACTGCTGCGATGATGGATACAAATGCTGAGAGAACTCGAGTCGCCGTCCGTGCCGCCGATGTCGCCCTGGCCTAGGTCGAGGCCATCCACGCCAAGATATTCCAGGCCACCTCGGAATCCAGCATGCAACCCACGTACGAAAAGGCGGCGGTGACCATGGAGCACCTGCTTCCTCATGAGATCGCCGAGCGGGAGCTGGAGATGCAGGAGGCGGCGGAGATCGAGGAGCGCCGGGAGGAGGAGTTGCGTGTGGCCGGGGTCGAGGTAGAGAAGAGTCTGTCCGTCGAGGAACCGGAGGTGGAGTACCAATGCGAGCTCTGGCGCAGCCACTACTACGAGTACTACAACCCTAAGGGCGGCGCCGAGGATGAGGATGCGGTCGACTTCGGCAGGGGGGCACGGAGTCCACCAACGGCGGCATTTCGCCAAGACAAGTCATCAACGTCTCATCTCACACCGGCGATGCATAGGCCTGCGCAACGGCGGATTTGTTAAAATTATGCACACTTAGGCTTTGTTTTTAATGCTAGTCTTTTGTTAGAGCAATGTTTAGGTCAACTGGCTCTGTTTAATTACTAAAATTGCTCGATTCAGTAAGTGTGGTCTATGTGTTGTACGCTCTTTTGTGTGCCCAAATTAGCAAGCAATATTAAATTATGCAATGACGTACCCGGGGAAATTTCCACCAAAATTTGAATTATCAAACTCATCCCATGCGTGTAAAGCAGAAGAATCGTTTGCGATGCACACAATCGTTCAAAGTGGATGGTGTCTGGCGGCACCGCTCGCAAAGTTTCCCTCCACATTTCAAATTTTTTGGCCTACTGCCAAAATATCTACCCCAGCCCCCCTCCCTCTTCCCCACCCCCTTTTCTCCCCGACCACAAGTCACATTTCCCCTGTTTTCTCCTCCCTTCCTTCCTAAGCTATAGCCGCTTCCTCGCTTGCTTCCTCGCTCTTGCGGTCTCGCATCCTACCGCCAAGGACGCCATGGTCTTCTTCAATGACCTCTCCAGCGGTTCCTCCTCCAACGACGACTCCTTCACCACCCAGGTATGCCTCTCTTCTCTCTCTCAGGCTATGACTTGGAATGATGGATTTTAACCCGGTGGTCGATTTGAGTCACCTCTTCCTCTTGTAGCTCCCTAGGACCATCAGTTGCAACGAATGGAGCGGGGTGGCTAAAGATCTGTCTGCTCATTCTCACCATCAATCTCCATGTGTGAAGCTAGTTGTGTTTGAATATGTGGACACTCGGAGGAAGTTTCTGGCAAGTGCAGAGAAGGTTAGACCCTCTTTCATTGCTACAAATCATTTGTTAGATGTGATTCAGACACTTTCATGGTCCCAACCCATTCATAACACACCTTCAACCCAACGCATCCTAAGACAGTGCCATAGTTTGCACCCAATATCTAAAAATGTTGCCATCTCATCAGCGGTGCCATTAGAAAATTATTTGGCACGGCTTCAGTAGTTTGTGCAGCCAACTTTGGTCCACACATCCGAGCAGCCAAGCAGTAAAATACTAAATCTTTATGGCACAAAGGAACTGGGTATCAGAGCAACTAGGTGCTCCAGAGTCCGGGTCCCTGATTTTTTCCGCTACATCGGCTCGCCAGTGCAGGGCACCCATGCGAAATGTAGCAATAGTTGTCTTTACACCGGTTTTGGCATACATAGTGGACGGCCTTAGTGCTATTGGTTCTATGTTACTAAATTTGTGCATGTACACACATGTTAGTATCAATTTGTTGTCATCCAAACACTGTCGCTATGTTGTTGCAGTTATATTTATCTCCCTCATAAAATGTCCAGTTTGTTATTTATAGTAGTACATGAGTAAGAACTTGTAGCGTTGTTGTAGTTAATTATAGCTTCTGATGTTTTAGAATTTGGTTGTTGTCTCAGTAGTAATTAATTCATTTGCACATTGATCTTTTTGAGAAGATATGTCATAATTAACCTGTGTCTTCAGTTTTTCAAAATAAGTATTGGTGATTTTCTATGTTGTTGGAGTGGGTTGATCAAGAATGGCCACAGTCTTTGAAAATGTGCCTAGCAAAGCTCTGGAGCATGTATGAGGAAGAGAACAGAGGTAGGCTTAGAGAAAGTGTTGTCAATGCTGAAGAATATTTGAAGATGTAGGGTAAAAAGAGGAAGGTGGAGAATGAGCTCAGGTTTTTTTTAAATCAGACTTTGCTAAGATGGTGTTGGCGAAGGAGGAGGCACTGTCCCAGTTGGCCAGTGCAAAACAGGTTCTTACTGAACTGAAAGCAGAGGTGGATAAGACGAGCCTGGATGATCTTGATTAGGGAAATGAATATATTGTCCTAATATTGTTCTTATGAAGTTGAACTAGCTATATGCTGCACTGTGATGTTTTCAGGTAGCTATCATACTGTGATGTTAAAATATATTTACGTGCCTGATATGAAATTGGCAAACAGCTGTTCAATATGAAATGTGAATTTGCGTAATATTGGAATTATTAATTGTAAACTAATAAACCTGCTAAATGTGTCATGGAACTTTGCAAACGGTTCTAGCAGTAAAAGTGCTTGTGATAGATAGCCCAATGCCACACAATTTTCTTCATCAAATCATGTGTGATGTAGTTGATAAAAGCAAACGGTTAACCAAGGCAGAGCCTGTGTGACAGTTACACCTATCACACACGAGCCTATACATAAACTTGTGTGGGATGTACATACGAAAGGAAACGTTTTCCCTGGATTGACTATGTGGGATGTACATACGAACGGAAACGTTTCCTGGATTGGCCGTATGGGATGTACATATTAACAGAAACGTTTCTCTGGATTGACTGTGTGAGATATACATAAGAACGGAAATGTATTTCTTGGATTGACTATGTGTGATATACATACGAACAGAAATGTTTTCTGAGATTCACCGTGTGGGACGTATATACGAACGGAAACGATTGGGTTTCGATGCCTCACCCGATCGCACACGAGCTCATTTTGCCCCAGCCTGTATGCCAGGAGGGCCTATCCCCGACGGTTTCTGGGTCGTGTGAGAAGGACCCCCTATCTCCCACACTCACTTGACGACGGTTCCAAATGTCATCGCGGAAAGGGGTTACAAACTGTGTGTTAGCACCGATGCATACTAGTGGAAGGTGAAAATGGACAGGAGAATAAATACGTGGGAGATGCCCGTGGCCTATGGAGAGGCGTTGCTAGCATGGAGATGGTCACTGCTTGGGAGAGAGTTTTCAGAAAAATAAAGCAAAAAGATCATTTAAGCAGATGAAAGTGGCTTGATCAAATCACTACAGGAATCAGCTACTTTACCATCTGCCACGGCAGACGGCAAAGGCAGGAACAGCGGACGGCAAAGGTCTTTGCCATCTGCCGCAGACGGCAAACAGCTCCGGCAAAGTAAGGATCGGCAAAGAGCTACTTTGCCGTCCGCTTTCGGCGGCTGACGGGAAAGGGGCCTTTGCCATCAGCAGCTGACGGCAAAGAAAGCATACGGCAATAATTACGCTGTTAGTCCGTTAGGTGGCTAACGACAGCCTTTGTCGTCCGCCGCTGACGGAAAAAAAATTCCTGCCTTTGTCGTCCGCCGAATGATGTCAGCTGGACGTCACTACACGGCAGGCCTTTGCCGTCCGCGGCTGTAGGCAAAGTTGTTTACTCTTTGCCTTCCGCCGCTGTAGGAAAAGCCTTTGCCGTCCGCCGTTGTAGGCAAACTGGCCAAATGGGTCACTTCCCAGGAGGCACAGGTGGCCACCGCGTGGCTGCTTTGCCGTCCGCGGCTGTTGGCAAAGTTTCCTTTGCCGTCCGCGGCTGTCGGCAAAGGTGGCTTTGCCATTAGTGGCTGACGGCAAAGATCCTGCTTTGCCCCATTTTTCTGTTTTTTAAAATGCAACAATTTTGACAGCAAATATATATGACATATATATATATCACAGGGCTATTTAACAGCAAAAATATCACATATCCAGCACATAAGTTTCATCGCACATACATATATAGTTCCATCCATTCATACATACCAAGTTCCATCATAGCAAGCTAGAAGAATATTTGAAGAGAATGAAAGAAAAAACAAGCACTCCATCATAGCAAGCTAGCTTCCGTGAAGTGAATGAAATCTGCAAAATGGCAAATAAGGAAGTTAGAAAAAAGTGACTAGAACAAGAAGACTAGAACAAGAAGACTAGAACAAGAAGTATATGTCATTTATGAGCTAACTTAGGTGAAATGGATCAGATATGAGCTAACTAAGTTGAAATGGGTCGTTTATGAGCTAACTAAGGTGAAATGGATCATTTATGAGCTAACTTAGGTGAAATGGATCGTTTATGAGCTAACTTAGTTGAAATGGATCATTTATGAGCTAACTTAGTTGAAATGGATCGTTTATGAGCTAACTAAGGTGAAATGGATCGTTTATGAGCTAACTTAGGTGAAATGGATCGTTTTTGAGCTAACTAAGGTGAAATGGATCCTTTATGAGCTAACTTAGGTGAAATGGATCGTCTATGAGCTAACTTAGTTGAAATGGATCATTTATGAGCTAACTTAGTTGAAATGGATTGTTTATGAGCTAATTAAGGTCAAATGGATCGTTTATGAGCTAACAAAGGTGAAATGGATCGTTTTTTAGATAACTTAGGTGAAATGGATCATTTATGAGCTAACTTAGTTGAAATGGATCGTTTATGAGCTAACTTAGGTGAAATGGATCATTTAAGAGCTAATTTAGGTGACATGGATCGTTTTTAGCTAACTTCGGTGAAATGGATCGTTTATGAGCTAACTAAGTTGAAATGGATCGTTTATGAGCTAACTTAGTAAAAAGCATCATTTTGGAGCTAACTAGGTGTGATGGGTCATTTTGGAGCTAACCTAGGTAAGATGGTTCATTTTGGAGCTAACCTAGGTGAAATGGGTCATTTTAAAGCTAACGTAGGTAAAATGGATCATTTAGGAGCTAATCTAGGTAAAATGGGTCATTTTAGAGCTAACTTGGATAAAATGGATCGTTTATGAGCTAACTAAGGTGAAATGGATCGTTTTTTAGCTAACTTAGATGAAATGGATCGTTTTTTAGCTAACTTAGGTGAAATGGATCATTTATGAGCTAACTTAGTTGAAATGGATCGTTTATGAGCTAACTTAGGTGAAATGGATCATTTAAGAGCTAATTTAGGTGAAATGGATCGTTTTTAGCTAACTTAGGTGAAATGGATCATTTATGAGCTAACTTAGTTGAAATGGATCGTTTATGAGCTAACTTAGTAAAAAAGCATCATTTTAGAGCTAACCTAGGTGTGATGGGTCATTTTGGAGCTAACCTAGGTAAGATGGTTCATTTTGGAGCTAACCTAGGTGTGATGGGTCATTTTGGAGCTAACCTAGGCAAGATGGTTCATTTTGGAGCTAACCTAGGTGAAATGGGTCATTTTAAAGCTAACGTAGGTAAAATGGATCATTTAGGAGCTAATCTAGGTAAAATGGGTCATTTTAGAGCTAACTTGGATAAAATGGATCATTTATAAGCTAACTAAGGTAAAATGGGTCATTTTAGAGCTAACTTAGGTAAAATGGATCGTTTATGAGCTAACTAAGCTAATTATGCAATTTTTGACATAAGTAAGCTAAGTACAGATCGTTTTAGAGCTAACTTAGGTAAAATGGATGGTTTTGGAGGTCAGTAAGCTTATTAAGTCATTTTGTTGGAAAAGAAGCTAACTCTAGGTCATTATGGTAAGCATATTGGAGGAAATAAATCTAATCTAGGTCTTTATGCATTTGTTAAGCAAAACACTAGAGAAACTTACCTTGATCATGGAGGTGTAGGAGCAGGCTGGCTCGTGCCGGTAGCTGGAGAAGGATCGTTTCGAAAGATCATTTCCAATGTCTCATTAGCATGATGACACTCAAATGTTAAGACTAGCAAGTAATGTACATTCAAATTAAACTCATCATGGTCCCAGGATCAATCACTGGCATCGGCGGAGCGGTCTGACCGGACTTCTCGCACACAGACTCCACATTCGGTTTTGACAAGTCAGTCATACTAGTTAGTAATGAGAGAAACACTACATAAATGTTTTGGGTAATCTGCAAAAGAAACTTACCACAAGGAGCTCATACATGGCCCTTTCCTGCATGTCATTCCGTGCCCTCTCCTCCTCCAACATCTTTGTCGTCCTCTCCTCCAAGTCCCGCTGCCTCTCCGCCGCCTTCGCCAGAAGTTTCTTCGTTCTATCTCTCTCACCACTCACATGACCATTTGTAATCATTGATGGAAGCGCACACAATGTAATGGAGAAAGATAGCTGAGTACGTATAACTAACCTTGAAGGCGAGTTGGACTGGCCATTCACGAGTCCTTATCTCAGGAGCGGAGCTCAACTGGCGCGCCTTGATCTCCGGGAGAGTGCTAGGAAAACAAATAAGTCCATCTCCCATGGCTATGGAGCCATGGGACCTCCCTCCACCAGATATCATCAGCAGCTCTGTATCAATGGGGCCCTTGCTCGGGTTAAAGTCCTCCCCTTTCCTCTCCTTCCCCTCATCTCTATATTTCACGAGCTTGTCGTGGGAGGAGATGTTGGTGAAGTTCTTTGGATCATCGAGGTCAGACGGAGAGAATGCCTTGGCTTTCTTGTAAGAGGCAGTGTGGGCCATGGCATACAGGTCGTACACCTCTGGCACCTTATCCGCCTTATTGTAGCATGCCTGAAAGAGAGAAACAAATTAAATTAGTAATTAAAGGGCTAAAGCTAGCATGATGAATGAATTGCATGAATCATGAAGCAAACCACATACCCAGTTCCGCCCGAACTGATATAAGTTGGAGCTGCCTTGATGGTGTGGCACACCTTCCATTTGGGCACGTTTGTCCTTGGCCTCGTTGTGGAGGGCTAGCCATTCTTTTGAGCACCACTCATTGACCAACACCTCCCAATAATCCATCCGATCCGCACACCATCTCAGAGGGGCCTAAGTTAGCAAATAGAAACTTGAGCGCTACGGCTATGAATTACTAAATGAAGGAAGTAAGTACAAGGCCTTAAGAATTACCTTCATGTACTCCTCCTTACTCAAGTACTTCTCGCGGCACGCCGGCTTGGTCTTCTTGATACCACGCGAGGCGTAGTAGTCTCGAACAGTCTGCACCCAAGCCTCGTGCCGTAAGTTCTATAGTAGGTGCTTGCAGACATTATCGATAACATTTGCCGCTTCCTCCTCGTATCCCTCCTCACACCTGTAGAATGCCTACAATCAAATGAGACAATATTGATTAGTACAATTAATAACTAGCTAGTTGAAGATTTTTTATTGTGTAAAGGAGAAATTACCCAGAACTTTCTGATCACCATGTCTGCCCTCGTCTTGCACAAGACACCGTCGATAATCTCACCCGGCGGGGCCGAGGCAGCCAAGTAGTGCTCCCAACTCAATCCAAGCTCTGGAAGCCGACCCTCACCAGGCAATGTGACAAACCCCGGGAAGTTTTGCCGACAAAGAACTCCAAGGACGGAGTTGGGCCGGCGGACACCATGATGGTGGTCCCAACCCCTGCAGCATGATAAGGCCAACGCATTAGTTATTTGAAGAAACGTGAATGCAGAAGGTACAAAAAGATTAAATGCACTTACCTCTCCCCATCAGGGAAAATCAACCACCTCTGCTCGCGGGTCGCCGGCACGGACAGGAGCCGTGTACAACCACGCTGGTAGATGGTGCCCCCCTCCTCCTCAATATCAGTCGGCTCCCCGCCATCATCAGCATGGCCACTCAGCTCCTCAGGCTGATCCGGCCAGGTACCCCATCCAGACGTGTGCTCCTCCGGGGTCTCGTGGGCCGAACTCTCGTGGGCCGAAGGCCCGTCGACCCGAGGCACGTGGTCCAAAGGCTCGTGGACCGAAGGCTCATGGACCGGAGTCCGTGTAGCCTCCTCCTCGGACGAGTCCACCCTAGCAGTCACGTGCTCGGGTGAAACAGCTGGGGGTGGAGGCGAGGAAGGCGCCCTAGCAGTCACCGTACGTCCTCTCCCGTGACCACGTGCTCCAGCTCCTCTCTTCTTCTTACCTCGTCCCCTGCTGGTCACCGCAGTCGACAAAGAAGGGCCTGACGGTGTCGCCATACTGTCCAGCAACGCTCGGCAGAGAGGTGTGTGTGGAATGGAAGACCTCACACCACGCGCCGATGAAGAAGGGGCCTCGGAGCGCTCCCGACCAGCGCCCACCATCTTTCAACACCTGCCATGACAAAGAGTAAATGAAATTAGTACAACATAAAAATACCGACATGAATAATAATATGTATATCACTGAAGTGTATCATCATCAAGTACAACATAAAAAAATTGAATACCTGACACTACTAATAATCTCGATCAGTATCATCAATAAATGCATAATCATCATCATCGCTATAATCAATGACGGGCTCATAGGGTTCAGTGGCATCAACATGTGGAAGGCCACCTTGACGTAATCGGTCAAGCATTGACAGGTCATCCGCAGCAGTAACCTCTTCTTGTTCCAGCTCTTCTTGTTCCTCCTCTGGGGTGATGTCGGATTCACTGTCGCTGTCTACTTCAATGTTTTGGGGTGAAGTATAGCGGTTCTTGAAACTCTTTTTGGAAAGACGTGTCTCTTGGAAGAATTCTCCTTCATATGTGCCTGGGTTAATGTGAGGTTCATAATCCTCTTCCTTTGGGGGAGATAGTCTAGCACGTGGTGGCACTTCATAAACGACATCCCAACCTTTCAGATTTGGACTAGTTTGGCAGGCCCAGGGTAGATAGAATACTTGGGTCGCCTGTTGAGCCGTAATATAGACATCACGAACATCTAAATGGGTGCTTTGGTTGATTTCAACTAGCCCTATATGTTCATGAGTCCTTCTAGTCTCCTTCGGCTGAAACCAATAACATTTGAAGACTACGACATTCGGTGGGTTTTCACCATAGAATAGAAGTTCATAAATTGCTTCAACTCTCCCATAATACTCGGTACCTCCTTCGCCGATAGCAGATATACAACAATTTGTAGACTTTCGGTCGGCCATAGATAGCTCTTTGCCATAGGTGCGAAAGCGATACCCGTTGATGTCGTATTTGTCAAATGAACGAACCTTATAGTCAAAACCATTAGCGACTTGTCTCAATTCGGCGTCCATAGACTCTGAATTAGCCTACAAGTTTAATACGAAAGGATTGTTGCATTACGCACAAATTAGCAAATGAAATGAAATTGTCTAATAGAAATTACCATTTGTTTGAACCAAGAGATGAAACCGGGAGAGCCGCCTCCTTGCTTTGCGAGAAGCTCATACTCTTCGATGGAATCCTTTTGGATCACCGCTCCATACGAGAATATGGCGACGTATCGACTGTATGACATATCCAGGAATAAGAGCAGTTCAAAGGAAATAGAAGTTGCGAAACAATGTACCGAGAACTTACTCGATGTACGACCGCACTTCTATCAGGTTGTTGAAGATATACAACGAAATGGTCCGCCATTCTTCGTTATCCAAAGATACTGGATGTGAAACACTAGCTGGTGCGAGATTCCCTTTGAATAGGCTGAGGTTGGATCCACCCTTTTTAGGGTCGTCAGCATTGTACCGAGGCTTTGGATTATGCAAATGATGATTTTTGGCTTCATAGTGTGCTGTTACGAAGTTTGCCGCCTCCTTTGTGATGAATGCCTCAGCCATCGATGCTTCAATTCTACGTTTATTTTTACATTTTTCTCGAAGCGTCTTCTGCATCCTCTTAGTTGGGTAGCACCAACGATTTTGCACGGGCCCCCCCAATCTTGCCTCGGTCGGGAGATGCAAAATCAAATGCTGCATTGGATTAAAGAAGCCCGGTGGAAATATCTTCTCTAACTTGCAGATCAACTCCGGCCCCAACTCTTCCATTTCTTCTAGCACGCCAGGCGATAGTTCTTTCGCACAAAGAACACGGAAGAAATAGTTGAGTTCCGCCAGTACTAGCCATTCATCCTCAGGGATGAAGCCACGCAACATCACCGGCATTACCCTCTCAATCCATATGTGCCAATCATGACTCTTGAGACCAAATATCTTCAATTTTTCAAGACTCGCTCCCCTCTTTAGATTCGCTGCATACCCATCGGGGAACATCAACTGCATTTTCACCCACAAGATAATTTCCCTCATAGCTGGCCTTCCAAGATTGAACCATGCCTTTGGCTTCGTCCAGTTCTGCTTTCCTTTCGGTTCTTTCATGTTTTTTAACGGCCTATCACATAGCGCCTCCAGATTGACTCTAGCCTTAGTATTATCCTTTGACTTCCCATCTATGTCGAACAATGTACCAAAAGTGCCTCGGCGATATTCTTCTCAGTGTGCATCACGTCGATGTTGTGTGTGCAAAGGAGGTCTTTGAAGTAAGGCGGATCCCATAAGCATGTCTTGTGAGTCCAGGCGTGCTTAGAATTATACCCCTTGAAGTACCCTAGATGCTCTGGATCTGGCTCACAGTGTTTAACTAATCCAGGGTCTGTTGGCCTGTCAACGCAGGTGGTGCAGAGTTTTTGACAACTCTACCTCTGATGAAGTTCTTCTTGTCTTTCCTGAACTTATGGCGAGGATTCTGGAACTGTCTATGCATGTCGAAGCAAGAAAACTTGCGACCGGCCTGAAGCCAACGGAACTCAAGAGCTCCCTTGCATGTGGGGCACGGGAACCTTCCATGCACACACCAGCCAACAAATAGTGCATACGCCGGCAAGTCATGCATCGAGTACATGTACCAGACACGCATTATGAAGTTCCGTTTGCTATAGGCATCATATGTCTTGAACCCATTATCCCAGGCTTCTTGCAATTTGTCCTTAAGCGGCTGCATGTACACATTCATATTTTTCCCTGGATAGTTGGGCCCTGGAATTATCAACATCAGGAAAATGTTCTTTCTTTGCATAATCTGTCCGGGGGGAGATTGAGTGGAAAGACAAATACGGGCCAACAACTGTATTGGGCTGCCGTCATACCAAACACACTGAACCCATCCGTGCTGATGCCGACTCGAGGATGCCTCGGATCTGCCGCTTTGTCAGCATGTAATTCATCAAACTTTTTCCACGCAACACCATCCGATGTGTGTACCATCATCAGATTCCCATCTGCATCTAGTTCGGTTCTTTTGCCTGTTTTGTGCCATGTCATCTGTCTGTCCATCTCTTCGACCATGAAAAGACGTTGAAGTCTTGGTATGATTGGCATATACCGAAGAACACTAACGGGGATTTTGGTCTGTGTCTTCTCACCCATACCGTTGTCTACCACAACATACCTGGAAGACTTGCAAATGGGACAATAGTTCAAGTCCGCATAGTCAAGCCTAAATAAGGCACATCCTTTCTCACAGGCATGCATCTTCTCATAGGGCATCTTCAGTGCACGGAGGATTTTGTCCGACTGGTACAGGTTTGCAGGCATTACATGGCCTTTGGGTAGAAAGCGTCCAAATACTGTCATCATTGTGTCGTAGCATTCTTTGCCCAAGTTGAACTGAGCCTTCAGAGCCATTACTTGTGAGATGGCATCCAACTGACAAAGCTCAGTATGCTCGTGGAGCGGGCGTTTTGAAGACTCCAACATTTCATTGAAGGCCTTTGCATATTCCTCCATCTCCTCGTCCGAATCCCAAGCATCATCATAGTCTTGCACCATGTTTTCCATCCCGGTACCATGCTCGTCGGTGCGATGACGATCCACCTCAGCTCGGTCACGTTGGGCAGACTCACCATGATATGTCCACACCGTATAATCAGGCGTAAAACCACTCTTCTGCAGGTGTTTGCCCACTTCAGCCTCTGTCCGCTTTTCCCAATTGCCGCACCAGAAACAGGGGCACCAGGTTTTCCTCTGGCCATTTGCAAATGCGGCTTGCACAAACCCCTTGGTTTTTGTGAAACATTCAGCGCTCCATTTGTTCTGACCAGTGTGACCGGTATACATCCACGCACGATCACTCATCTTGAGTTACAGAGCTACTAGACACACAACAAATATATATATAATTCACCATGTATATATTCATCAGTTGATCTACTTTGTCAATTTTATTACGTCCATGCAACCTACACTCTAATAGGTAATGATAGGTCCTAATCCCACCCGAGTATGTGTAGATTGGGTTCATTTTCCCATGCTATGCTCCGGATCCGACGCAAAATTTTGGCAGCACCTCCCCGTTGTTCTCCAGATACACGTCTCTGCAATAAACAGAGAGGATGTGTACCCGGAGAACAACAGGGGAGGCACTGACAAAATTTATGCGTCGGATCTGGAGCAAAGCATATGGGAAAACGAACCTAATCTACACATACTTGGGGCTGTCCATGGATAGCGTTGGACAATTCGAAAGAATCAAGGTTATAAATATGCAAATGCATGCATATTTATAACTATAACGCTTTTGAATGGGAGACACATATTGGTTACGCATACTGATGATTCAAGACACATATATAGCTAGCTATCAAGTTTCATCGGCACGAACACCGGAACAGAGCAAATAATTAATGGGGAGGAGGACATGTCATTTGTGCTCACCCACGAACGAAGGGGCAGAGCTCGTCAAACGCACGGCGAGGTCGTCGAACACCAAACCTCGCAGCGATGAAACAACTGCACATTTAAATCTACCCGATCAACACAATTATATATGATGTTTTTCATAACAAAATCGAAAAATATATGACCTAACTCATAATTCACAAATATATGACCCCGTCGGCCTCTGGAAGGCCAAAGAGCACCTTTTCGGGAGGGTTCGGGGGTCGGGGTGTCGTGCCGGTGTCGGGGTCGGGGTGCTGTTTCGGGGTCGGGGTTGGGGTGTGGTGTCGGGGTCAGGGTGTCCGGGTCAGGGGGTCAGGGGGTCGGGGTGTGGTGTCGGGGTCAGGGGGTCGGGGAGTCGGGGTCGAGGTGTCGGGGTCAGGGTGTCGGGGTGTGGTGTCAGGGTCGGGGTGTCGAGGTGTGGTGTCGGGGTCGGGGTGTCAGGGTCAGGGGGTCGGGGTGTTTCCTTCTATCCTTCTTCTTTCTTTCTCTTCTTCTTCTTCTTCTTCTTCTTTACTTTCTTCTTCTTCTTTCATCTTTTTTCTACTTCTTTTACTTCTTTTCATTTCTTCTTTTCTTCTTCTTCTACTTCTTCTACTTCTTTTTTTCTTCTTCTTTTTTCATCTTTTTCTACTTCTTTTCTATTCTTCCTTTCTTCTTCTTCTACTTCTTTTCTTCTTCTTCTTTTTTCATCTTTTTCTACTTCTTTTCTTCCTTTCTTCTTCTTCTACTTCTTTTCTTCTTCTTATTTTTTCATCTTTTGTCTACTTCTTTTCTTTTCTTCTTCTTCTACTTCTTCTACTTCTACTTCTTCTACTTCTTTTCTTCTTCTTCTTCTTTTCTTCTACATATTCTTTTTTCTTCTACTTCTTTTCTTCTTCTTCTTTTTTCATCTTTTTTCATCTAAAACCCATGCACTAAATCTAACACTAACACATATGTAGCACTAAATCTAACACTAACACTAACACATATCTAGCACTAAATCTAACACTAGCAATTAAACAGCAAAAAATATGAAAAAAAAGAAAAGAAAAAAAGAAAAAAAAACTCACCGGAGCAATGGGACGGTCGGGGCGGTGGGGCGGGTGGGCCGGCGACATGGCGGCGCGCCGGGGCAGTGGGGCGGGTGGGCCGGCGATGGGCGGTAGGGGTGGCGCCGGGCGGCGGGATGGTGGGGCGACGCCGGGCGGCAGGGGCGGCGTCGGCGGGTGGGGTGGGGGCGGCGGGGTGGTGGGCGACGGGGCAAGCGGGGGCGGGGGCGGCACCGGGCAGCGGGGGCGGCGGTGGGTGGATCTGGTGGCGGCCGGGCATCGGGGAGGAGAGAGGGAGAGAAGAGAGAGTAACGGACGGGAGGTGGCTCGATCAGCCGGGCGTTAGGTTAGGTTAGGTTAGTTAGCCTTTGCCGTCCGCCGAACCTTTGCCGTCCGCTTGCTTTTTTATCTTTGTCGTCTGCTAGCGGACGGCAAAGAGGGGGGCCATTAAGTATTTCTAATCGGCTCGTTAGTGGGGTCACCTCCCTCTTTGCCGTCAGACGGCTAACGGCAAAGAAGTAATAGATGGCAAAGACCTTCTTTGCCGTCTGCCGGTTGTTTGCCATCTGCTTTTTGGTAGCTGATGGCAAAGTCCTTCTTTGCCGTCAGCTAGCAGACGGCAAAGAACTGGCACACGGCAAAATTCCTGATTCCAGTAGTGAATGGTAAGAATTTTTGATAGTGGGAGGTGGCTATTTAGGGATAGAGGATACCATTATGGCGACACACATCTTAATGCAATCAAATGGAGGAAAGACAAGGAGCCTTGGCACCTAGGTGCTCCCAAACGCCTGTCCTACCCTATTTTTCTCTAAAATTAGCATATTAATTTCCACAATCATAACAACATGCTAAATTTGTAGAGCATTAGGATAATTACATGAACAAATAATTAAAGATCAACATTGTAATATACTCCCTTCGTTTCGAGATAAGTGTCGCTGATTTAGTACAACTTTAGTACAATGTTATATTAAGTCGGTGACACTAATTATCTAAAGTTGTACCAAGTCAACGACATTGTTTTGTGACAGGGTGATATATTGCAAAGCTGAAATTAAGGAGGCAAACAAATTCAAATAATTATGAATTTCATATACTTATGTGTTAAGAAATCATAAGCAAAATTACATATTCAAACCTATCATCACAACTACAAAACCTAATAGGATTTTGGAAACATAGAGAGCAAGCATGTCTATGAGAGAAAGTCAATGCAGGTCAGATAATTATTTTTGCTCCATGAATGAAAATTGATGAATTGTTTGTTATGTTTCTCTTCCCATGAGTACATTCACCACAAAGCTCTGTCATCAACTGGAACGAAACATAAAAATACAATTGCATGATCAGATAAGAACTTACTTACATGGGATAACCATAAACCGTATAATCAATGGGAAGCCGGTAGTTCGGCCATGTAAGTCTATGATAATTACAATCAAATATGAAGTACGGGTTGACCCAAATGTGAAACATAACAAAAGAGTGAACATGGAAACATATTATATACCAATTTTTTTTCTTCCTTCCAATACTACATCCTAACTCGAATGTATTGGCGTTCCTGCACATAAACATACAAAATTTAGCATCCTTTCAAATCTATGTGCCAACCTGAAAATGATCCTGGAAGGACACAACAATTCTCTGTACTATGATTAAGCATACTTTGTGAATTCTGACTTCTCTGAGACACATTAGAAGAGCGATATTTTCTCTCATATTATTTGCAACCCCCCAAATAAAGAAATGCTCATAAGAAAAACCAGTTGTAATCTTAGTTTACAAAATCATATACTGAAGCTTGATGGGCTTGCTGCCAATGGTGATCATCCATCTATTCAATGAGAGAAAGGGATCCATCCAGAAAGTGGAATTGTGTCCCAATGACGACATTCCTTAAGTCAAGGAGCGAACAACTTTTGACAATAGTATCGCAACCTAGTACTCCTTCCGCAGCCGCTGGCGATGAATAGGCATGGGATCAACAGGACATCCTTGATGGGTCTTCATAGAAGATGATGACTAAAGGTTGCGAGCCCGTAACTCCCTTGATTAGAAATTGGTGGGACGAAAGAGGACAGGGAAGAACGTCATCTTTGTAACCATGGTGGTTGGTCGACGGCCACACAAACATGACCGCCTCCTCCTCCTCATTGCAGCATTGCCTAGTGCATCTCGTCGCATCTCATGAAAACTCTAGGGTTTTGGATGGGAGAAGAGAGGGGCGGCTAGGAATCGCACAGGAGGCGTGCATTCATGGATTTTGTTACATGGGAGTCATGTCATTTCTTCATTTTTCTTCCAATCGTTGATTGTGTGAGGTGGAAAGAATTAGATGGTTTGAGAAGAGGGTGAACCGGCGGACGAATGAGCGAAATGGGAGGCGAAGCGAAATGAGAACACTTCTTATTTTTTTGAGTAGGAGAGATGAATCTGAATAATAATTATTAAAAAAAGCCTTTTGGCGCACTTTATCGGTGATGGTGTTATATTTGTCTAGTTGTAAAGGGAATTAGTGATCTGAACATTTTTATATATTTATTTTCAGAGTACCTAGTTCGTTGTATCACTTTTCTAATAATAAAGCTAGGATAAATTTTTGGGGGTTGAATTTGAAGAATCATAATTTGAAAGGACAAAATGATTCCACCTACAAAAACTAGTAGAATGCCCGTGCGTTGCCACGGGCTTCTGAAATAGTTTAATGAAGTTATATAAATGGTTTGATGAAGTTATATAAAGATAATGCATGCTAAATTTCACAGACAGAGACAATATAACACGGTCATAATTGCATAATAATTGAAGTTTAATTTAACATCTTTTTTGTTTTTTATGAGATATCACCGCTTTCATATCATTATATTGTAAAAAAAACCGGTGGTCCCTTTCAGCGACGTCGCTTCAGAACCATTGTCAATAGGTTCTTTTTGTGCATCTCCAAAATCCATATATATGTCTCCTATATTCTAAAAACAATAATATAAAATAATGCACCTTTTGCGTTAACATGTATAGCACCTCTTCTCATGGTGTTTTGGTCCGGGCCGTCATCGTTACATCAGTGCATATGTCAGTTGATATATTTGAAACATCATTCGAGTTCATCACTGTTTATCTCTGCTGGACAAAGGTGAAACATATAATATACAATAAAAACAAAAGTGAGACTAATACAGATATTTTCAATTGCATTTTTCACCCTACAACCTTATCCGGACCTTTTTTTTAGAAATCCTTATGCGGACCTTCCCCTGACTCTCTCCTCATAGCCAGACCTGGCCAAATGGGCCGGCCGGCAACGGCACGGTCTGACCTGAGTTAAACGGGCCACCTCTCCCCACCCGATCTCAGAAAAAACCTCTCCCCACCCACTCTCTCCTCCTCCCAGCCACTCATTCTATCCCCCTCCTCTCCCCACCGCTCCGCCCACCACGTGTGTCTCCCAACTACACCACCGCCGCCCTCCTGCGCTGCTGCCTAGGCATCATGGTCCGCCGATCGCTGCCGCTGGACGGCTGGAGATCGTCGGCACCCAAGTGCCGCCCATGCTCTGGCGCTTGCACGCCGCCGGCCCTGCCCCATCCCACCCTCCGCCACCACCTCCCCACCCCGAGCTCAGATTTACGACGCCCACTGCCTTCTAGTTCGAGCTCCGCCTCGACCTCATCCCTGCTGCCGCCGTCTTTCCTGAACCAAGGAAGCCCTCATCTGATACGCTCTCATCCGCGACGTGCTTCCCCAACCATTGGTACGCGACGGTGGTTCGGTCCGGGAGGTGGCTCCTGCAATCCTGGCGTCGCCGCGGTGGTTCCATTTCGGCGGCATCAGGGGAGCACACAGCGTCCACGTGCAGCAAGCAGAGCCAGCCAATGATGCAGTAGCGCCGGCCATGAGGAGACGCCTGCCGTGGCGGACGCGGAGACAGCAGCCATGGGCGTGGAAGACGGTTTTGGATCCTGTGAGCCGCCGCCGCTTGTTGGAGATATTCCCTAGAGGCAATCATGTATGATGATATTTCCTATGTGTTTATGAATAAAGATAGTCCTTGGACATTATCAATGATGTGTATCAGCAAGTACATGACTTGTTTGTGGGACTATGCATTGTATGATGTCTGTCTTGAAAGGTCCCTAGTCGAAAGGGCTGTGTGGACGCGCAGCCAACTAGACTAGCATATGACACGGTCGATGGCTTGGTCTCACTAGCCATGGAGCATTGGATGCTAACCGGATAATATGGACTTGGAAGGATCTGGTCGGATTCGACGTAGTCGGATCTGAGTCGAGATAAGGTCCGAGTCGGACAGACCCAACTACGAGACGCAGCGATATGTCATCTCTGAGTCTCTAGTATAACATATGTTCTATGTCCTAAGACCTGAGCTGACGCATGTACTCGAGATGGTGACAAACTTGCTTTGGGCTGACCAAACACTGCTCCATAACTGGGTAGTTATAAAGGTAGGTTTCAGGTTTGTCCAGAACCATGCTACGAGACGTGGTCGAGCAAGATGGGATTTGCCCCTCCGATCAGGAGAGATATACTCTGGGCCCCTCGTGTGATCCGACCAGGATAAGCATGACCATGCGATAAGGATTATGAGATAATCCGGTTTGTGGTCGGCATCACTGGAACGAGAAAGAGGTCGGGCTAGCACAAGGATGACAGACTCGCCTTGAGCTCAACAACATATATCGTGTGGCAAAAGGAATGGAAGTGTGATGTACAGGTTCGCTAACCAGCTTCATAGTCTGCTTGGTGTTCGGCATGCCTTGCTAGAGGCCGCTACCAACCGTGCAGTTCGGAGGTGATCCGAACTGCGACCAAGCCGACTTGAACCTAAGGGGTCGCACGCTTAAGGGAAGGAACCTACGAGGTCGGATCCGAGGACACTGGTCGGATGTGATCCGAACTGTATTCGGATTGTGGCCGAGTAGACTTATGGGCTTTAGGGTCCATGCGAGGCCCTAGTGTTGAGCCCGTGACGGACGCCTGTATATATAGTGGAGGCACGGCACACTCATGGGGGATCGCTTCGGCGCTGTCACTAGGGTTTGCATGTGTTGCGAATAGACACCTCCACTCGTCGTCGGTTGTGTGATCGGACCTAGCAATCCGCCGCACGATGTTCCTCCTGCACGCGCGGATACCGTTAGAGGCGGTGCACTTGCGCCACTCCAGCGAACCTGTACATGGGAACCGACCACCGGTTGTACGAGGGAGATCGGACGAGGAGGAGACGATCCACGCGGACGCGCTGCCCCAACTCTTCTTCCGCTGCACGGCATTGCGCGTCTAGTGGTAACGAACTATGATCCATCTCCCGTAGCATGTTCTTGGTTGTTCTGCACGTAGGAAATTTTAATTTGCAGTCGACGCACCCTACCATGGATCCCAACAGTGGTATCAGAGCCTCTGCTATAGGATTTGGATTCAGATCGTATGCATATTAGATATGTGGAGGCAATAGATGAGATCTGTTGTCATTGATAAGATTGGCTGTGTGCACGGTTGATGAGATCAACTGCACATGGGGATCGATGTGGCTATGTTTTCTGTTGATTGGGATCGATGAGGTCGTGACACGATCTACCCCTACCGGTCGGTTATCCGCCATCGGGGTTAACAGTGAAACGTAAATCCGAATCGGATTTGCGATGATCGATGAGATCGGTCAGATCAGAGAATTCGGCGTGATTGGAGTTCAGATGTGATCTGTAATTTCCGAAAACGTCGGGCGCTGCCCGCATCCGCGAGGGGCGCTGCCCCTTCGAAGCCGTGTGCGTAGCGCCTTGTATTTCGTACACAATCACTCAAACCGGTAGAATGCGATTCTATGCATAACTTTATTTTGCAGGGTTTGATGTGAATAGTATGGGTCATGTGTATGTGATGCATGTGTGTAAATTATACATGGCATGCATGTCATGTTTGGCAGCCGGCAGGAGCCAAAGTGTTGTCATTATATTGTATAATGACATGCGTATCGACTTGTGACTCTATGTAAAATTCATTACTAGTTGTAGTAGTTGGATAATAGAGATCAGGTTGGTGGCTTGGCGTCCCGGCATGACAAACAAGATGGAGTTTCTAGATGGTCATCGGAGTTGGAGCCGACCTGGAAGAACATCCATGAAGGAGCCATACTATTTCACAATATATGTTTTACTTGTGATTGTTATGCTTCCTTGTTTTCTATGCATGTTAGAATGGTAGAAAGATCCCTCATGAATATCAAGCGAATTGCCATCCCCGATGTTGCACCTTCGCACATCAAGTACGTCTAGTAGTGGGCTCATAAAATTGGGGTGCTGCTAGGTGTCCTTGAACTGAAGGGTTCGTGTCGGACACGGACATGCACTGCATCAGGTTAGCTTGACAAGGCTATCAAAACGGTTTTGGGCCTTGTGGCAAAGAAGGTTGGTGGCCGGGGTATGAGATACCTACCCGACCGACAGGAGTCGTATGGAGATACGATTAGCAAGGAGTTGCTTACCGGATAGACATGTTGTCTAGCAGTGATGCTAAAGCTCACTAGACGCATGTGCTAGTCGGATCCTGAATCACTGAGAGTTTGCGGAGGGATGCTGACTTCAGTGGGAGTATTTCTATTTAAGGCTAGAATTACTCTACATAAACACATTGCTTAGTGATTGCATATTTTTCTGTTATAGATCAATGGCACCACCTACTCAACCCAACTTTGCATTGAAATCAATTCTGGAAAAGGATAAACTGAATGGAACAAACTTTACTACCTGGTATAGAAATTTGAGAATTGTTCTCAAGCATGATAAAAAGGAACATGTTCTAGAGAACCTGCCGATAATGCTAGTACCACAACCAAGAATGCCTACCAGAAACTTGTTGATGAATCAAACGAGATCAGCTGCCTCATGCTGGCTTGTATGGAGCCCGATTTGCAGCAGCATTTCAAAGACGTTGGGGCTCTCGATATGATCGAGAGTCTCAAGAGCATGTTTTAGGTGCAGGCTAGGACCGAAAGGTTCAACGTCTGGCGATCCTTCATGGATTGTAAGCTGAAGGAAGGTGATCCACTGAGCCCGCATGTGATCAAGATGATCGGATATGTGCAAGCTTTGGATCGGTTGGGCTTCCCGCTCTTGGATGAGCTGGCTACTGATGCAATTCTGGGTTCTCTTCCGCCCAGCTATGGGACGTTCATCTCGAACTATCATATGCATGGCATGGATAAGAAGCTCACTGAATTGCATGGGATGCTCAAAGTGGCAAAGCAGGATATTAAGAAAGGCACGCATCAAGTGTTGATGGTGCAGAAATCGGCTAAGTTCAAGAAGAGTTGGTCTAAGAAGAAGGCTAAGGCAAAGGGCACGGAGATGGTAACCTCCACCGCTGCGCCGAAGTCTGGACCGGACTCAAAGACCATTTGCTATCATTGCAAGGAAACTGGTCACTGGAAGAGGAACTGTAGCAAGTGGCTTGAAGAGCATGGAAAGAAGGCCAGGAATGCTGCTTCAGGCAAAGGTACACTTGTTGCATATGTTATAGACGTTTACCTTGCTGACATACCTAGTAGCTCTTGGGTATTTGATACCGGATCGGTTATTCATATTTGCAACTCGATGCAGGGGCTGGTAAGAACTAGGCGTGTGGCACAAGGGGAGATTGACATCAGGGTCGGCAACAAAGCAAAAGTTGCTGCGTTGGAGATCAGCACGATGCAGCTCCAGCTTCCTTCTGGATTTATTTTGGAATTGAATAATTGTTATTACATTCATGCACTTAGTCGGAACATTATTTCTGCCTCATGCTTGATGAGTCAGGGTTATGAATTCAATTTAAAGGACAATGGTTGTTCGATTTATTTGAATGGTATGTTCCACGGCTATGCACCTATTGTTGATGGGTTATTTATATTGAATCTAGAATAGGAACCGGTCTATAACGTGAATGTCAAGAGGCATAAGCCTAATGAGATAAATCCGACATACTTCTGGCATTGCCGGCTTGGACACATTAGTCTAAAATGCATGAAGAAGCTCCATGATGATGGACTCCTAACTTCGACCAACTTTGGGTCGTTCGAGACATGTGAATCATGCTTGCTCAGCAAGATGACTAAGTCTCCTTTCACAAAGAGTTGTGAGAGGGCATCCGAGCTATTGGAACTGATACACAGTGATGTGTGTGGACCAATGAGCACAACTGCCAGAGGTGGCTATCAGTACTTCGTGACTTTTACCGACGACTTGAGTAGATACGGATATATCTATTTGATGAGGCACAAGTCACAGACTTTTGAAAAGTTCAAAGAGTTTCAAAATGAGGTTGAGAATTAGCTTGGCAAGACTATAAAACTTCTACGATCTGATCGTGGAGGTGAGTACATGAGCCAGGAGTTTGATGATCATCTGAAAAGCAGAGGTATAGTACCTCAGCTCACACCTCCGGGTATGCCACAGAGAAATGGTGTATCGGAATGGAGGAATCGCACCTTGTTGGACATGGTTCGATCTATGATGAGCAGGTCGGATTTACCCTTGTCATTCTAGGGATACGCTCTAGAAACTGCAGCTTTCACACTTAACAGGGTACCATCAAAATCCGTAGACAAGACACCACATGAGATGTGGATCGGGAAGAGTCCCAGTTTGTCTTTTCTAAAGATTTGGGGTTGTGAAGCATTTGTCAAGAAACTTATGTCAGACAAGCTTACACCCAAGTCGGATAAATGCATATTCGTGGGATATCCGAGGGAAACCTTGGGGTATAGCTTCTACAACCGGGAAGAGAACAAAGTGTTTGTTGCTCGGAATGGGGTTTTCCTTGAGAAAGAATTTCTCAGTCGGGAGGCCAGTGGGAGGACGGTCTGACTCGAAGAAATTCGAGGACCACTCGGGGATGGCTCGGCTGGTGATGAGATCATACCGGAGTCAGTCAGGGAACCCGTAGTGGAAGCGGCACCGAAACCACGGAGGTCAGAAAGATTGCGCAGAGTGCGCGATGTATTGTTGCTAGAAAGCGACGAGCCGGCCACATATGCAGAAGCGATGGTGAGCCCAGATTCCGAGGCATGGCTGGAGGCCATGAGATCCGAGTTAAAGTCCATGGATGAGAATCAAGTTTGGGACTTGGTTGATCCGCCGCCTGGCGTAACGGATATTAGTTGCAAATGGGTCTTAAGAAGAAAACCGATGTGGATGGAAATGTTTAGATCCACAAAGCTCGGCTTGTCGCTAAGGGTTATGGACAAGTTCAAGGAATTGACTACTACGAGACTTACTCGCCGGTAGCGATACTGAAGTCGGTGAGGATCGTACTAGCTATAGCTGCATATTTTGATTACGAGATATGGCAGATGGATGTCAAGACGGCTTTCCTTCACGGAAATTTAACCGAGGACGTGTATATGATACAGCCTGAGGGTTTTGTCGATCCAACTAGCACTAGTAAGGTATGCAAGCTCAAGAGATCCATTTATGGGTTGAGGCAAGCATCTCGGAGCTGGAACATTCGTTTTGATGAGGTCGTCACTGGTTTCGGCTTCATCAAAAGCGAAGAGGACTCTTGTTTATACAAGAAGTTAAGTGGGAGCTCGATAGTGTTTTTGATCTTGTATGTGGATGACATACTACTGATCGGAAATGATATTTCGATGCTGAACTCGGTCAAGGAGTCATTGAATGGCAAGTTTTTGATGAAGGACCTTGGTGAGGCAATGTACATTTTAGGCATTAAGATATATAGAGATAGATCAAGGAGGCTGCTCAGCTTAAGCCAAAGCACGTACATAGATAAAGTGTTGAAGCGGTTCAACATGAGTGAGGCAAAGAAAGGGTTCTTGCCACTCTCACATGGTATAAGGCTAAGCAAGACTCAGAGTCCTTCGACATCTGATGAGCGAAGCAGGATGAGTAGGATTCCATATGCCTCGGCAATCGGATCCATCATGTATTCCATGATATGTACGCGGCCCGATGTTGCTTTTGCAATAAGCCTAACAAGTAGATACCAGGCCAACCCGGGTGAGAGTCACTGGGCAGCGGTAAAGACTATTTGAAGTACCTGAAAAGGACTAAAGAGATGTTCCTAGTTTATGGAGGTGAGGAAGAGCTCGTCGTAAGGGGTTACGCCGATGCTAGTTTCCAAACTGACAGAGATGATTGTCGATCACAGTCCGGATCCGTGTATGTCATGAACGGAGGAGCAGTTGAGCTGGATGAGTTCCAAGCAAGATACGATGGCCGATTCTACCACACAAGCCGAATACATTGCGGCTTGTGAAGCTGCAAAGGAAGGTGTTTGGATCCAGAACTTTCTGGATGATCTTGGTATTTTCCCAGCCTCGGTAAAACCATTGGACCTTTATTGTGATAATTCTGGTGCCATCGCACAAGCCAAGGAGTCGAGGAATCACCACAAGGTCAGACACATAGATCGGAAATATCACCTGATACGAACAATCGTAAAGAGTGGTGATGTAGAGTTATGCAAAATTCACACGGATGCAAATGTTGCAGATTCGTTGACTAAGCCGCTTCCACAACCCAAGCATGAGGGGCACGTTAGAGCTATGGGCATTCGATGTCTATTGATTGACTCTAGTGCAAGTGGGAGACTGTTGGAGATATGCCCTAGAGGCAATCATGTATGATGATATTTCCTATGTGTTTATGAATAAAGATAGTCCTTGGACATTATCAATGATGTGTATCAGCAAGTACGTGACTTGTTTGTGGGACTATGCATTGTATGATGATTGTCCTGAAAGGTCCCTAGTCGAAAGGGCTGTGTGGACACGCAGCCAACTATACTAGCATATGACACAGTCGATGGCTTGGTCTCACTAACCATGGAGCATTGGATGCTAACCGGATAATATGGACTTGGAAGGATCTGGTCAGATTCGACGTGGTCGGATCCGAGTCGAGATAAGGTCCGAGTCGGACAGACCCAACTATGAGACACAACGATATGTCATCTGTGAGTCTCTAGTACAACATATGTTCTATGTCCTAAGACCTGAGCTGACGCATGTACTCGGGATGGTGACAGACTTGCTTTGGGCCGACCAAACGCTGCTCCGTAACTGGGTAGTTATAAAGGTAGGTTTCGGGTTTGTCCAGAACCATGTTGCGAGACGTGGTCGAGCAAGATGGGATTTTCCCCTCCGACCAGGAGAGATATACTCTGGGCCCCTCGTGTGATCCGACCAGGATAAGCATGGCCATGCGACAAGGATTATGAGATAATCCAGTTTGTGGTCGGCATCACTGGAACGAGAAAGAGGTCGGGCTAGCACAAGGATGACAGACTCGCCTTGAGCTCGACAACATATATCGTGTGGCAAAAGGAATGGAAGTGTCATGTACAGGTTCGCTAACCAGCTTCATAGTCTGCTTGGTGTTCGGCATGCCTTGCTAGAGGCCGCTACAAACCATGCAGTTCGGAGGTGATCCGAACTGCGGCCAAGCCGACTTGAACCTAAGGGGTCGCGCGCTTATGGGAAGGAACCTACGAGGTCGGATCCGAGGACACTGGTCGGATGTGATCCGAACTGTATTCGGATTGTGGCCGAGTAGACTTATGGGCTTTAGGGTCCGTGCGAGGACCAAGTGTTGAGCCCGTGAAGGACGCCTATATATAGTGGAGGTGCGGCACACTCATGGGGGGGTCGCTTCGGAGTTGTCACTAGGGTTTGCATGTGTTGCGAATAGACACCTCCACTCGCCGCTGGTTGTGTGATCGGACCTAGTAGTCCGTCGCACGACGTTCCTCCTGCACGCGCGGATACCGTTAGAGGCGGTGCACTTGCACCGCTCCGGTGAACCTGTACGTGGGAACCGACCACCGGCTGTACGAGGGAGATCGGACGAGGAGGAGACGATCCATGCGGACGCGCTGCCCCAACTCTTCTTCCGCTGCACGGCATTGCGCGTCTAGTGGTAACAAACTGTGATCCATCTCCCGTAGCATGTTCTTGGTTGTTCTGCGCGTAGGAAATTTTAATTTGCAGTCGACGCCCTGAGAACGAGATATGTGCAGCTCCTATCGGGATTTGTCGGCACATTCGGGCGGTGTTGCTGGACTTGTTTTACCATTGTCAAGGATGTCTTGTAACCGGGATGCCGAGCCTGATCGGAATGTCTCGGGAGAAGGAATATCCTTCGTTGACCGTGAGAGCTGGTGATGGGCTAAGTTGGGACTCCCCTGCAGGGATTTGAACTTTCGAAAGCCGTGCCCGCGGTTATGGGCAGATGGGAATTTGTTAATGTCTGGTTGTAGATAACATGAAACTTAACTTAATTAAAATGAATCAACTGCGTGTGTAACCGTGATGGTCTCTTCTCGGCGGAGTCCGGGAAGTGAACACGGTGTTGGAGTAATGCTTGACGTAGGTTGTTCTAGGATCACTTCTTGATCATAGTTATTCGTCCGTGCTTTTGCCTTCTCTTCTCGCTCTCTTTTGCGTATGTTATCCACCATATATGCTAGTCGCTTGCTGCAGCTCCACATCATACCTTTGCCTTACCTATAAGCTGAAATAGTCTTGATCGCGAGGGTGCGAGATTGCTGAGTCCCCGTGACTCACAGATTACTTCCAAACCAGATGCAGGGACCGATGATACCGCTCCAGACGATGCGCTTGAGCTCAAGTGGGAGTTCGATGAAGACTCTCGTCGTTACTATGTGTCTTTCTCAGATGATCAGTAGTAGTGCCCAGTTGGGGCGATCGGGGACTTTGTCGCATGTGGGGGTTGATCTTTATTTTGGTACCGTAGCCGGACCATGAGTGTATTGGATGATTGTAATGTTATTCATGTATTTGTGTGATGTGGCGAGTGTAAGCCAACTATGTACCTTTTTCCCCTTTTATCTATTTACATGGGTTGTTGTGAAGATTACCTTACTTGCAACATTGCTTTCAATGCGGTTATGCCTCTAAGTCGTGCTTCGACACATAGGAGATATAGCCACATCGAGGGCGTTACAAGTTGGTAATCAGAGCCTTCCCCAACCTTAGGAGCCCCCTGCTTGATCGAATCATTGGTGTTGTTGAGTCTAGAAAAATGTTTTGAGTCATCTAGGATTATATGTATCGGAGAGTTTAGGAATTCTTTTTACTCCCCAGTCCCTTCATCGCTCTGGTGAGGCATCCTGACGTAGAGTTTTGACTCTTCTCTTCTCAAATTTCATAAAAAAAATTTAGGATCTCGCGGGTATCTTGGAATCGTTCCGATCGATTTGTGACGAGAACATTGTTCTTGGTGCCTCCTGTCATTTAGGGGTTGTGGCAGTGTCCCGGGGAGTTGAGCTCCGAGGTGTTGTCGTCACAATTTTATCGTTGAGATTCTGGAATACCTGAGTTTCGCCGACATCGAAAATCTCTTTTATGTAGTTGTTGGTGAGATAACCTCGACGCCACCCAGTACTGGGGCAGGAGTTCGGGAGTATTGCCATAACTTGTATAACGGATGCTTTTCGAAGGTTGACGTAAATGATTTCCGAAGGTTTCTCGGTTATGTGTTGAAGGATGGATACAGCTGGATGTAGGATTTGCTAGATTTGGGTGAGATATTATGCTTCCCCTGTATCCCCTACACCTGATTGCATAACCGGAAAGGTTCGGGAGTTTCATAGGTGGGAATTCTTGTAGCTCTAGTTCTTCTTCCGCGGATATTTGGTTTGGGATTGGGTAATCCTCACCAAGTATTTGTTCTTGTTCCGTACCTTGTTGTTTTTCTTCTACCTCAATTCTAAGTGGCTTCTCAATTTATGGTTATGTGACCATTTCGATTGGAATGCATTCGTTCATTTGGTTCGGATGTGAAGACTATATGTTGCAATTTCAACCCGTTTGATTCAGCTTCAATATTTGTCTGTCATGATGCTAATGGATGTCAACCTCTTCAGGATGGCTCCTCCAACGCGCACGACTCCGAATCCTGATCCGCCACCACCACCTCCACCTTCGGAGGCATGGCAAGCTGTGATGGCCGCTACCAATGCAAACACGCAGCTGATCATGCAACTTCTTCAAGAGCGGAACCAAGGGAACTAGGGACAGGGCAACAATCAGAATCAGTTTGCTACACTCAACCAGTTCCTTGCTAACCAGCCAAAGACCTTCAGCAATTGTGTTGAGGCAACAGACGCTGATGATTGGCTCGTGGACATATGCAAGCATTTCAAGTGCACTAACGTCAGGCCTGAGGACTTTGTCAAGTTCGCCTCCTTCCAACTCAAAGACCAAGCTGCAGAATGGTTTCAGCAGTACAAAGATTCGAGAGGAGGCCGTGTGATTACGTGGGATGAATTCCGTCAAGACTTCAAAGCTCATCATATTCCTCAGAGTGTGGCTGAGAGCAAGCGTGAGGAATTTCGCAACCTAAAGCAAGGCACTATGTCTGTTTACCAGTACAACATCATGTTTCAGAAGCTCGCCCGTTTTGCTAAGCAGGACGTCCCTGATGAGAAGAGCATGATATATCAGTTCAAGGGTGGTCTCAGAGAAGAAATCCAGCTAGCTCTCGTCCTCTTTGAGCCCAAGAAGTACGATGAGTTTTACAACATGGCATTGAAGCAAGAGATTGCTCAACTGAAGTGCGATGCTTCCAAGAAGCGAGCCAGAGATGCAACTCCTTCTTCCTCAACTCAAGTGGCTAAGCAGCAAAAGTATTGGCTTCCTCCTCCTCCGTTTCGTCAGCCTTATCAGTAGAAGAGCAAAGGTGGCAGTTGATCTTCCCACCCACTCGACCCTGGCTTTCAGAACAAGACTTCGTCTCAAGCTCCAAGATCAAGTGCTCCGTATCACCGTCCGCTCTCGGAGGTCACGTGCAACAAGTGCCAATAGAAGGGTCATTATGCCAACAAATGCTTCAATCAGAGGCGTCTCCCTCCTCCTCCTGTGAGATCGGCAAGTACAGCTGTGGTCAAGCATAACCCCAAGCACGCCAAGGTCAATTTGATGAATGCAGCTCAGGTAGAGGACTCGTCAGATGTCATCATGGGTAACCTTCCTGTTAACGATATTCCAGCTAAAGTACTTTTTAACTTTGGTGCATCGCATTCTTTCATGTCATTCCCATTTGCATCGGAGAACAATTTTGGTACTAAGGCATTACCTAGAGCATTGCAAGTTGTTTCTCCAGCTAAGCGTCTGAGTTCTAGCATGATGGTTCCGGATATTTCTATCATGATGGGTGATTTCAAGTTTCTGGCTTCTCCAATGGTCCTTGGTAACTCGGACATTGATCTTATTCTTGGAATGGACTGGCTTTCTAAGCACAAGGCTCAGCTTGATTGTGCCGCCAGGCAGATTCAATTGACTCATTCGTCTGAGGATGTAATTGTCTTTGCCGCTTGGGATAATACAATCCGTCTGTTTTCTCTCAATGAGAAGGATGAACTGGATGCCATCTCTCAAATTCCAGTCGTTTGCGAATACCAAGACGTCTTTCCAAAAGAGCTTCCAGGAATGCCTCTGCACCGGCTAGTTGAATTCGTCATCGATCTTGAGCCTGGCACGGAACCTGTTTGCAAACGTCCTTACAAACTGGGACCTAAAGAGTTGAAGGAGCTAAAGAAGCAACTCGATGAACAAGAGCGTATGGGTCTCATCTGACCTAGTTCTTCTCTGTGGGGTTGTGGAGTTCTTTTTGTGAAGAAGAAGGATGGAACGGACCGACTTTGTGTAGAATACCGTCCATTGAACAAGAAGACTATAACGAACAAGTACCCACTTCCCAACATCAACAAGCTGTTTGAACAACTCAAAGGTGCTCAAGTATTCTCCAAGCTTGATCTCCGTATGGGCTATCACCAGATTCGAATTCGTGAGCAAGATATCCCCAAGACAGCTTTCAGAACAAGCTACGGTTCATATGAATATACTGTCATGTCTTTTGGCCTCGTCAACGCTCCTCCGACTTTCTCTCGCATGATGAACTTCATCTTCAACCCCTACACAAATGACTTCGTCTTGGTCTACCTCGATGACATTTTGGTCTTTTCCAAGAACAAGGAAGATCATGCCAAGCACTTGCGTTTGGTGCTGGATAAGCTCAGAGAACATCAGTTCTATGCCAAGTTTTCAAAGTGCGAGTTTTGGCTCGATGAGGTTCTCTATCTTGGGCATATCATCTCTGCCAAGGGCATAGCGGTGAATCCTGAGAAGGTGTCTGCAATTGTGAATTGGGAACCACCTCAGAACGTGAAGCAACTACGCAGCTTCCTTGGTCTCGCAAGCTATTGTCGAAGGTTCGTTGAGAACTTCTCAAAGATCGCGAAGCCACTTCCCAACCTTCTCCAGAAGCACGTGAAGTACGTTTGGTCTCCTGAATGTGACATCGCTTTCAACACCCTGAAAGAGAAATTAGTCACTGCTCCAGTTCTGACTCCTCCTCATGAATCCAAACTGTTCGAGGTCTTCTGTGATGCCTCTCTTCAAGGGCTTGGTGCAGTGTTGATGCAAGAGTAGAAAGTTGTGGCCTATACTTCTCGCCATTTGAAGCCCAATGAAAAGAACTACCCCACTCACGACCTCGAGTTGGGGGCAGTTGTGCATGCTCTTTTGACTTGGAGACATCTCTTATTGGGAAGAAAAGTGGACATCTTCACAGGACACAAGAGTCTCAAGTACATCTTCACTCAGCCTAATCTCAACCTCAGGCAGACTCGTTGGGTCGAAATGATTCAAGAGTATAATCCGAGTATCGAATATACTCCAGGCAAGGCCAATGTAATTGCTGACGCTTTGAGCAGGAAGGCTTACTGCAATAGTTTGATTCTCAAGCCTTACCAACTCGAGCTTTGTGAAGCTTTCCGCAAACTCAATCTGCAAGTTGTTCCTCAAGGTTTCCTCGCCAACCTCCAAGTCTCTCCAACTTTGGAAGATCAAATTCGCGAGGCTCAACTTCTTGATGCTATGGTGAAGAAGGTGAAGATTGGGATTGCCAAGAGTCAATCCAAGTACAACTGCTATCGCCTTGGTGACAAGGATACTCTATTCTTCGAGGATCGCATTGTTGTGCCTAAAGGTGACCTTCGTAAAGTCATTATGAACGAGGCTCACAATTCACTCCTCCCCATCCACCATGGGAGCACAAAGATGTACCAGGACCTCAAGCAGGCGTATTGGTGGACTCGAATGAAGCGTGAGATTGCTCAGTTCGTGAATGAATGTGATGTCTGCAGAAGAGTGAAGGCAGAACACCAACGACTAGCTGGTCTCCTCCAACCTCTTGCCATTCCAGAATGGAAGTTTGACCACATTGAGATGGACTTTGTGACGGGATTTCCAAAGTCCAAGCGTGGCAATGATGCTATATTCGTTGTCATCGACAAACTCACTAAAGTGGCTCATTTCCTGACTATCAAAGAGTCTATCACTGCAGCTCAATTGGCGGAGCTTTATACCTCTTGGATTGTCTCTCTACACGGCATTCCGTAGTTGATCTCTTTAGATCGTGGCAGCATCTTTACCTCCAAGTTTTGGGATTCTTTTCAGAAGGCCATGGGCACCAACATCCGTTTCAGCACAGCTTTTCATCCTCAAACTAGCGGTCAAGTCGAGCGTGTCAATCAGATTCTCGAAGATATGCTCAGGGCTTGCGTTATCTCCTTCGATATGAAATGGGAAGATTGTATTCCATATGCCGAGTTTTCCTACAACAACAGTTTTCAAGCGAGTTCGGGCAAGGCCCCATTTGAAATTCTCTATGGCAGGAAGTGTCGTACTCCTATTAACTGGTCAGAGACTAGTGAGCGCCAACTTCTTGGAAATGACTTGATCACGGAGGCAGAAGAGACGTGCAAAGTCATTCGTGATAACCTCAAAGCAGCGCAATTGCGCCAGAAGAGCTACTATGATAGTAAGCATCGTGATTTGGCTTTCGAGATCGGAGACCATGTTTACCTCCATGTCCCTCCAATGAAAGGTACTCGTCGCTTCAGTATCAAAGGGAAGCTTGCCCCTAGATACGTGGGTCCTTTCAAGATCGTCAGCAAGAGGCGATCTCGCCTATCAACTCGAGCTTCCTTCCAACTTTGCAAATGTGCACGACGTGTTCCATGTCTCTCAGCTCCGCAAGTGCTTCAAGACCCCTGACCGCACCGTCAACTTCGAAGACATTGAACTCCAAGAAGACCTTTCTTATCGTGAGCACCCAGTTGCTATTCTTGAAGAAACTGAGCACAAGACTCGCAACAAGTCAATCAAATTCCTCAAAGTCAAGTGGTCACACCATTCCGACCGTGAAGCAACCTGTGAACGTGAGGATCACCTCCGTTCTGAGTACCCGGAGTTTTTCCAGTCCTAGATCTCGGGACGAGATCCTTTCATAGTGGTGGAGTGTTGTAACACCCCGGATGTAATTTACCTTATATGTATCCCAACTCTTGCCGTTTCCGGCACTAAGTTATTTTATTTTCCTCGGGTTCGGGTTTTTGTCTCCGTGTGTTTTTACCTTTGTCATGCATCTCATATCATGTCATCATGTGCATTGCATTGCATACGTGTTCGCCTCATGCATCCGAGCATTTTCCCCATTATCCGTTTTGCATTCCGGCGCTCCTATGTCACCCGGTGCCCCTTTCTACCTCTTTTCGTGTGTGGGCGTTAAACATTTCCGGATTGGACCGAGACTTGCCACGCGGCCTTGGTTTACTACCGGTAGACCGCTTGTCAAGTTTCGTACCATTTGGAGTTTGTTTGATACTCCAACGGTTAACCGAGGGACCGAGAAGGCCTCGTTTGTGTTGCAGCCCAACACCCTTCCAATTTGGCCCAAAGCCCACCAAAAACCCCTCCATCTTCTAGAGCGTTCAATCACGATCGCATGGCCGAAAACCGCACTCCATTTGGAGCTTCCTAGCTCCTCCTACCTATAAAACTAGGTCTCCCCCGAAATTTTCGGGTCTTCCCTACCCTAAACCTAGCTTCTCTTCCTCTCCGCGCGCGGACACGTCCGCCGCGCCGGACGAAACCGCTGCCGCCAATCACTGCATGCCACCTGTCCCGCTCAGAGCCCACTTCGCCGCCCTCCGCCGCGGCCCGTGGGAGCCCGCAACCGGCCCCCGCGGCCCAGATCTGCTCCGCCGCCCCACGCCTCTTCCCCGCCGCCCGGTCCTCGCCGTGCCGCCGTCTTCGCCCCGTACGCCGCCCGCCTCCGCCGCCCGCCAGCTCGTCGCCGGCGCCGACCCCACCGCCTTGCCCGGCCGCGCCTCGCCACCGGAGCGCCGCCCCGCTCCTCCGCCTCGGGCGCCGCCCCACTCCAGCGCCGCCGCCGCCTCCAAGCGCTCCTCTCCGTCCTCCGGCAAGTCCCACTCCGGCCGGATCTAACCTCCCTCTCCGGCGAGCTCGAAGATTCCGGCGAGTCTCCGTCAGCTACAGTACCCCAGATCCCAATCCGGTCTACAGTGAAGCCTAGATCTCGGTTGACCTCTTCCCCGAACCCTAATTTTTTTTTTTGCAAACTTTGGCATGTCATAACTCTCTCATCATACATTCGATTCGTGCGTGTAGCATATCAAAATGTTCGTCTCGACGAGTACATCATTTCATCTCATTGCATCATTTTCATTTGAGCTCATCTTGATGCCCAAAATGCTGTTGGAAGAGGGCTATGTGATGAATTTGGCAGATCTTTTCAGCAAATAGCATTTTGTCATTTTTGCCATGATTAATGTGTGCATGCTATGATCCTGAGCTCTACATGTGTTTTGTAGAATGCCATGACATCTTTACTGAGGTGCTTTCCATGTATTTTTGTGATATTTGTGGTGACTAGCACAAGCTTGCAAAGTAGCATAATCGGTAATGCTGATTTCAGGGACTTAGAATTTCACTAAGTCCTTGTCCTGTTTTTGTTGTTATGCCATATGTTCTTGTTGTTTCCTAGTGATCCGTGCCTCTTTTGAGGATGATCAATAAGGATGTTTTTTTAACATTGTGGTGCTATATCCATCCATGTCTTTGTTTGCATTTGAGGAGCGCCCTAGCTTGAGTCAATCGAGCTCTACTTTTGCTATAAAATGATCCTGGCAGATTGTTGACATGTTTAGCGATTTTGCCGAGGATGTTGCTATTGATCCGTGCATGCTATGATGTTTTTCTTGCTATGTCTAGCTCCTATGCCATGTATTCTTGATGGGTGCATGCTTAGTTTGTCATGCCATGCTCTGTAGTGAGTGCATCGAGCTCGTAAACATGCCTACTCGTTAACTGATTTGCATGCTCCGGTTTTTCACCGTCTGAATATGTTTGTGTTTTTGCTATGTTCACATGCGTGCAATTGTATTTTCTGATCCCTTTTGGCTCAAGGTCACTAAGGGACTTTTGTTAAGTGCTTTGAGTAGCTTCATGTCATGCCTTGCTTTGCCATTTTAAGTTCCTGTAGCTTGTAGTTTTCATGCTCTAAAGTGTGCTTCCTGATGATAAATTCCAGACTTGTGTTAATTTAAACCTAGCCTCTTTTTCCCTTGGGTTTCCGGAGCCCGAGGGTCATCTTTATTTAAACCCCCCCCCTGGGCCAGTGCTCCTCTAAGTGTTGGTCCGACTGAGCTGCCTGCGGGGCCACCTCGGGGAAACTTGAGGGTTGGTTTTACTCGTAGCTAGTCTCATCTGAGTGTGCCCTGAGAACGAGATATGTGCAGCTCCTATCGGGATTTGTCAGCACATTCGGGCGGTGTTGCTGGACTTGTTTTACCATTGTCAAGGATGTCTTGTAACCGGGATGCTGAGTCTGGTCGGAATGTCTCGGGAGAAGGAATATCCTTCGTTGACCATGAGAGCTTGTGATGGGCTAAGTTGGGACTACCCTGCAGGGATTTGAACTTTCGAAAGTTGTGCCCGTGGTTATGGGCAGATGGGAATTTGTTAATGTCCGGTTGTAGATAACATGAAACTTAACTTAATTAAAATGAATCAACCGCGTGTGTAACCGTGATGGTCTCTTCTCGGCGGAGTCCGGGAAGTGAACACGGTGTTGGAGTAATGCTTGACGTAGGTTGTTCTAGGATCACTTCTTGATCATAGTTATTCGTCCGTGCTTTTGCCTTCTCTTCTCGCTCTCTTTTGTGTATGTTAGCCACCATATATGCTAGTCACTTGCTGCAACTCCACATCATACCTTTGCCTTACCTATAAGCTTAAATAGTCTTGATCGCGAGGGTGCGAGATTGCTGAGTCCCCATGACTCACAGATTACTTCCAAATCAGATGCAGGGACCGATGATACTGCTCCAGACGATGCGCTTGAGCTCAAGTGGGAGTTCGGTGAAGACTCTCGTCGTTACTATGTGTCTTTCCCAGATGATCAGTAGTGGTGCCCAGTTGGGGCGATTGGGGACTTTGTCGCATGTGGGGGTTGATCTTTATTTTGGTACCGTAGCCGGACCATGAGTGTATTGGATGATTGTAATGTTATTCATGTATTTGTGTGACGTGGCGAGTGTAAGCCAACTATGTACCTTTTTCCCCTTTTATCTATTTACATGGGTTGTTGTGAAGATTACCTTACTTGCGACATTGCTTTCAATGTGGTTATGCCTCTAAGCCGTGCTTCGACACGTAGGAGATATAGCCACATCGAGGGCGTTACATCAGTTTTTAGGGGATGGACAGAATGGGAGTATAAAACATTTGACTATTGTATTTTTTAAATACTTATAAACATGGAGTATATATCATCGAGGTAGTACATGGATATCCAACATAATCAGAGACCTTATGGTCGGATCGGTCTTCATATATAGTAGAATGTTTTATTTGTTTGCGAGTTAGGTAATTGTTTTTTTCCTAGCCGTGATGTTTTCCATAGTACTAAATTAGTATTAGTTATTCCTACAAGTGTTAGTTGTTCATAAGCATATAATATAATATGCTACTATCAATATTTACCTCTGAAACTCTGGTATTCTACTCCTTTATTTCCCTGATACCTTGTCAGTCAATATGTACTGAGTATATCCACACTATAGGTTTCTGTAGTTCAAGATCGAAGGCAAGAATCAGCCAAATATGATGATGAGAACAATGCTAATGATGGAGAACCTTTATCTATCAAAGCTGAGCGGTCTATTGGGAATACTAAGTTTCAATGCACATCCTAGGTTTCAGTTACCTGAAATCAAGGCCAGTTTCAGTCGATGCCGAAGTAAACTACCACATGTAAGTTTAGGGACACACATTAGTTTCCGGCTAGGGATTTAATGGCTGCCGAACTTTATGCACATATATAGTTGAATTAGTATTAGTTATCTGAATTTTTTCTGACCTGCACTCTTCTTGCCTTTAGTTCTGTTCTTAACAGAATTATTACTTACTAACAGACGAATACTTGTTTGCCTTCATCGTCTGCATTTCAAATGACTCATTATGCATCAGGCTAGCTAGGCGATATGAAATTTTACTTCTTGGCTATAGTCACTGAGCACTGCAATTTGAAATTACAGCCACGAATTTTGGAGTAATCGAAAGGGCATTCTTAATCTGATACAGTCAACCGAGCACTGCAATTTTCAAAACAAGAAGCAGTTGCTACCATATTGTTTATGTTTACAATTAACAAACTACATCCTGACATTCCTTCTTATTTTTGTTTGCATCCAAACCTGATGACCTTGAGAAAATCCATGCACTTCAATTGGACGGGAGTTTTCTGCCACGTAATCGATGATGCACTTCACGTGACAGAACTGTAAGATCAGTACTTCTATCTACTCTATTCATCACATCTACACTTTTGTTTATTCATTCAATGAGCTCTCTATTTAAGAGAAACAACAGAGACTACTATTTAAGAATAGTAGCCTTTTCAATTAAATGCTGAAGTATGTGTTTTCTGCATGCACCCACAAGTTATTCAAGAAAAACTAGTTAATGCCTTAAACTTAAAAGTATCGCGTGGCCACAACAAACAGTTCACTCAAAATTAAAACAGGAACTACTTTTACTGGTAAGTGGTAACTATGCATCTCCATATTGTGCTGCAAACAAAAGCATAACAGGGTTTAGGAACCACAGTTTTAATTTTGAAAACCTTTAAGAGTTTAGCAACAAACCGGCATGGTAGCAAAGTTTTTAGAAATACAGGGTAATAAAAAATGTAGTACTTCAATGTGTGGGCAAGCAATAGTACGTTTTTTTATAACAACTATTAGGATGTGATTCGAGTATGACATGACATTTTCAATGGTAGTCACATTAGTAACGGCTGAAATGTATGCAACTTCTACATGGTGTCGTAATGTGATTTGAAGAGAGAAGTACTACTGCTTAAGATAAACAAATATTGACTGAAAAAATGTACCATGTCAAAACTGCCCAACTGAAATATCATGATCTGCACCTAAAGTGTTTTCTCGGTGATGAAGACAACTATATGTTGTTTCCTTAAGGAAAACATGCACACACATTATTGATAGACAAAAATGCCACAATAATTAATTATGTCTAGTGTATACTAACCGAACTGAAACATATAGACTTAAAACAGGGGGCGGTCGTCTCATGTTATTATCTAACATGTCATATTGGCTATACCTACATCTCGAGACGTTCTAAGCATAGGTGTATTGGATGCAAAAACTGTATAGATGCATACTCTAAATCCTTAGAGTCTGAGCAAAACGTGATAAAATTGAAGATGAAGCGCACTGGCCCGTAGCAACGCCACTGAAGCTGGGCATTCTTAATCTGATAGTGGTCGCGCACGTTTAAATAAAGATTGTAATCAAATAAAAACAAAGATAAACATCTGTACAAAAGCACTCCAGAGCAACAAATTATGTGCAGAATAAGAGTAAATGCTCTTGTCATATTCAAAACCCACCAGTTTCGTAAGTGCGGACTTCAGCCTGTAAGGACTTCCTTATAGACGATGTTCTTCATCGAGGTTTGTAAGGACAAGGAAGGTCTTTTTCGCTTATTTGATTTACCACTTTACTTCTTGCCATTATACTTCTCCTTCTCCTTCTCATTGAGGATCTTTATGTTCCTCTTCGCGGTGGCTCGAGACAACGCGACATAGAGTTGACCATGAGAGAACACCGGATTAGGTAGGTACACGCCAACAATAGGAATCGTCTGTCCTTGAGCCTTGTTAATCGTCATAGCAAAGCTAAGCCTTACAGGAAATTGCTTCCTCTTGCACTTGAATGGAAACATGTCATTGTCAGACGAGCATATGGGTATTCGAGGAAGGAATACCCTCCTACCTGCGTGTTGTCCAATCACAATTTCTGCGTCAATGGTGTTCCTCTCGAAACCTCGGACCACAAGCCTCGTCCCGTTACACAGACCATTAGCTGGATCAATGTTCCTCAGAAGTATGACAGGGCAGTTGAGCTTCAGTTTGAGTGCATGCGGAGGCAGACCGTTGGGAGTCAACCCATTCAGGAACTCGGGAGCGTAGTAGCCATATGGGTCGTCTTCTGCACTATCAAAGCTATGGTAGATTACTTATTCTCCCCGAAAATGCTCTACCATGCATATGTTTATCTTGTCCACATTGTCGTTTGTGGTGGAGAGGATTGCGCGTGAAGTCATGTAATTCAGATCGAACATGTTGTCATCTAGTCTCGGAAACACATGGTCAATCAGCTTCTCTAGGTCGTCACCCTCGCATGTAGATGGCACACAAATATCTTTAGGGAGTCGTATGTTTCCTTGATCGTCAACTTCCTCGGTGCCATTGCCTACCCTTAGCAAGTAATCCGCAAACCAGGTGTCATTATGAGCCCTCATGTTGGTGACGAGCCTTAGCTGGCGCATACCCTTCCAGAGATGTGAACTTCGGAGGGTTGCATCGATTATCTGACCCTGGGACCCCTCCTGATGACCGGAAGCACCTGCCTGAAGTCCCCGCCAAACACAACAGTTTTTCCTCCAAAGGGTCGGTCCCGGCTTCCCATGATGTCACGCATGCTGTTGTCCAGTGCCTCGACTGCCTGTCGCTTAGTCATGGTGGCCTCGTCCCATAGTATCAATGAGGCCGTCCTCAGTAGCTTGGCGGTACCACTCTGCTTCGTGAAGGTGCAGGAGGCGCCATCGTCGCAACTCAATGGGATCTTGAACCTAGAGTGGGCAGTCCTGCCTCCAGGCATGATAGAAGCCGCGACGCCTGACGTCACGGTAGCGATAGCGATGTTTCCCTTGCTTCAAACCTTGGCGAGCAGCGCCTTGTACAGGAAGGTCTTCCCTATACCTCCTGGGCCATCAACAAAGAACACACCCCCATCGCCGCTGTTGGTGTCAAAACCGGTGGATCTCGGGTAGGGGGTCCCGAACTGTGCGTCTAAGGCGGATGGTAACAGGAGGCAGGAGACACAATGTTTACCCAGGTTCGGGCCCTCTTGATGGAGGTAATACCATACGTCCTGCTTGATTGATCTTGATGATATAAGTATTACAAGAGTTGATCTACCACGAGATCGTAGAGGCTAAACCCTAGAAGCTAGCCTATGGTATGATTGTATGTTGTCCTACAGACTAAACCCTCCGGTTTATATAGACAATGGAGGGGGCTAGGGTTACACAGAGTCAGTTACAAGGGAGGAGATCTACATATCCGTATTGCCAAGCTTGCCTTCCACGCCAAGGAAAGTCCCATCCGGACACGGGACGAAGTCTTCAATCTTGTACCTTCATAGTCCACAGTCCGGCCAAAGGATATAGTCCGGCTGTCCGGAGACCCCCTAATCCAGGACTCCCTCAGTAGCCCCTGAACCAGGCTTCAATGACGATGAGTCCGGCACGCAGTTTTGTCTTCGGCATTGCAAGGCGGGTTCCTCCTCCGAATACTCCATAGAAGATTTTGAACACACGGATAGTGTCCGGCTCTGCAAAACAAGTTCCGCATACCACCGTAGAGAGAATAATATTTCCACAAATCTAATCTGCTGACACATTTTGACAGCATGACATCATGTCATGGCCCGGTCATTATTCGAACCGTTTTTCTCAACCAGCGCCGCACATATCGCGAGGCGGTTTTCTCGACAGGTCTTGTCAAAGCAGAGATCGTGTCCCCCTTATTACGGGATTCTCATCAATACAGATGTGGGTAACCCAACCGCGCCATCAATTACGACGCTTGGGGAATAAGCGATTTTACCAGGCAAGTGGGGAGGCGTATCACCTCTTCCGCCCTTATAAAGGGACAAAGATTCCTCCTTTTTACCCACGCCTTCTTCCTCCTCGCTTATCCATTCTCACGCACTCGAGCTCCAGCACCCAAGTTCGCGTCTTTCTTCTCAAACCACTCCAAGCATGTCCGGAGCGGGAGGCAAGTGGATGGTCTACTCCATCACGGAGGAGCACATCGCAAAGTTACGGGAAGCCGGATATCTAGCCGCGGATATCGCGCACCGGTTGCCAGATGCGGGGCAGATCATCCCTACGCGCGAACCCCAAGAGAGGGTAGTTTTTCTTACCCACTTCATCCGCGGACTGGGATTTCCCCTCCACCCATTTGTCCGCGGGCTCATGTTCTACTACGGGCTGGATTTTCATGATCTGGCCCCCAATTTCATCCTCAACATCTCGGTGTTTATCGTCGTGTGCGAGGCCTTCCTCCGCATCAGGCCCCACTTCGGAATGTGGCTGAAGACCTTCAATGTTAAGCCGAAGGTGGTGGTCGGCCAGCAAGCAGAGTGCGGAGGCGCCATGGTGGGCAAAATGCCTAACGTCACCTGGCTCGAAGGCTCCTATATGGAGACCATAAAGGGGTGGCAATCAGGGTGGTTCTACATCACCGAGCCGCGCGACACCAACTGGGTGGCGGCCCCCAAATTTCGATCCGGAATCCCCACGTGGCTCACCTCCTGGAAAGAGAAGGGCATGTCCTGGGGTTCTCCAGTAGAGCTGACCGGACTCCAAACCTGCATCAGGAACATGATGAGCAAGAAAATCAAGCTCGTCGACGTGGTCCAGGTCATGCTCTTCCACCGGATCCTCCCGTGTAAACGACGGGCATTCAATTTGTGGGAGTTCGACCCGGCCAAGCACCAGACACTGTGAGAGCTCTTCGACACGACGCACAAGGACATCTGGAAGGTGCTGTTCAAGGGCACCGAGGTACCTCCTCCCCTTACCGAGGACCGCGGACTCAGCGCAAAGCACCATGCCAATCCAGTAAGTTTTCATATCTCACGGGATATTTATTTGCCCCAGTTTAATCTTGTGCGGGATCTAAGCTTCCACACCATTAACAGGACTGGGTAAAGACAGCGGAGTAGCTCGATTGCCCAGCCCCCCTGCCTGAAGATCCTGCAGATGCTATCCTAACGGAGATGCTGGCTCTGGCACCTTACGAGGTGCCGGTGAAGAAGACCAAGAAGAAGGCCACGGGGACCCGAAAGGGTCTCCGGCGTAAGGTTATATCGGACTCATCGTCCGATGACTCCGACGCGCACTCCTCCCACGAAAACAAGGAGGAGGAGGAGGATGAAAGTTCTCCCCCCCCCCCAGCCGGGGGAGACAAGAAAAGGAAGGCCGACCCAATCGGGGAGGCCGAAGGGTCCAACAAGGGAAGGACCCTCCTTCCGGACTGCTCCATGACGGCCGCCTACAGCGGCGACGAGTGGTTACCCAGGGAGAAGCCCCTGGCGAAGTCGTAAGTATCCGGACACCATAGTAATTCATGGTATGTTTTATTGCACTATTTCTCATTACGCCGCATATGATTATGCCGTCCGGCCCGAGCCCATCTCGACGTATCTTCGTCGAACAGTTCATTGGACTCGTCGGATATGAATAGCGATTCACTTCTGACTGCCGCCACCCCTTTCCCTACGGACAACGTCGAGGTGTTGTCCCGAAAGGAACCGAGCCGAGGGGAGGTAGTCCTGGGGGGGCATCTCGAGGCGACCTTCCGGACCTAGGCGCAAAGGGAGCAAGACTCCCATGGGCTCCAAGTTCGGCTCCCGGCCGAATACTGCCCCAGAACCTTCGGTGGTTCCAGACTCCGGCAGGCGATCCCCCGTTAAGGGGGGCAAGCCGTCCGTGCCGGTGTCCTCTGTCTATCCAGAGGCACCGGACAACTTGCTGGAAGCGCTTCGCGGCGCTTCCATCGACGAAGAGCACCGCGCTATCATGAGTGCGGTGATCGAGAAAGTTCAGTCCGCCAAAAACGGACTGACCGAAGCTTGCGCCAGCCTCCTAACAGGCTTTGAGGTAAGCAATGAAAATATAAGAAAATATTACCGCATAGACAGTAGCCCCTGATGCTCTGTTCGGCGTTCGCGAAGAAAGGCCGAATAGAGGATCAAATGATGACTCGGGAGTCTAATCAGAATATGTCTATGTGTATGTGCAGGCTTCACTGCTGGCCGCTGCCGCACGTACTGCGGAGGTCTCTGCACTAAAGCAGGACCTGGAGCAGTCCGAGGACGAGCTCGGCCTTACCAAGAGGCAGCTCGGGGAGAGCAAAAGTAAGCAATACCTTATCTATATATTTAAAAAGAAGTTCGGGTGTAAAGTAATAGGATCATCATGAATTTGCTAGGGGCCACGACCGAAGTGGCGACCCTGAAGAAGGTGATGTCCGAGGCCGAAGACAAAGCGACCAAGGAGCGCATTGAGCGGGAAAAGCAAGAAGCCGAGGTAGACGAGGTGCAGCAAGAGCTCGAGGCTCTCGCCAAAAAACACGAGTCCTTGGAGCTTGACTCTAAGACGCGAGAGTCCGAGCTTGCGAAGGCGCTCGAAAGCACCCGGAGCGCCAAGGCTGAAGCCCACAAGGCCCTCCAGGAGATTGATGCGGTGAAGAAGATAGCAGCGGGTAAGGCATTCATTATGCAAAGCAAGCATGTGAAGGAAACTTTCCTTTTACTTACCAGAGTTCGGAGCTCTCCATAGGATCATCATGAATTTGCTAGGGGCCATGACCGAAGTGGCGACCCTGAAGAAGGTGATGTCCGAGGCCGAAGACAAAGCGACCAAGGAGCGCATTGAGCGGGAAAAGCAAGAAGCCCAGGTAGATGAGGTGCAGCAAGAGCTCGAGGCTCTCGCCAAAAAACACGAGTCCTTGGAGCTTGACTCTAAGACGCGAGAGTCCGAGCTTGCGAAGGCGCTCGAAAGCACCCGGAGCGCCAAGGCTGAAGCCCACAAGGCCCTCCAGGAGATTGATGCGGTGAAGAAGATAGCAGCGGGTAAGGCATTCATTATGCAAAGCAAGCATGTGAAGGAAACTTTCCTTTTACTTACCAGAGTTCGGAGCTCTCCAGGAGCATTTGCAGATCTTCCCCGCAGTGTACTGGATGCCGTGGAGTTTTACCGAGCTGAGGAGGGGAGCTCGACGGAGAAGTTGTTCTGGTCTCAGTATACTGGGACCGAACACCCAATGCCCTTGAGCGACCAGCTGAAGCAATTGGTCGAGCTTCACAAGGCGGCCGAACAGGCCATGAAGGGCCTTATAGTCTGGATGTGGCCTGGCGAGCCCCTGCCCGGCAACTACTTCGGTCTGGTGAGGCGGCTTGTGGATGCCTGCCCATGGCTTGAAGTCATAAAGCAATCTGTTTGCATCGAGGGTGCGCGTAGGGCTTTTGCCTGGGCGAAGCTGGACGCCGTGAAGCTGGTGAAGTAGGGGCCGCCGGAGGGCAAGGAGCATCGCTGCCCCGAAATGTATTATGACAGTGTCCTGAAGGGTTCCCGCCTTGTGGCGGATGAATGTGCCAGAGATGTAATTTTTGATTAAACATGCTCATGTGATCCTGTAATGTGAAACGAGTTCATTTGTGCTATGCAACGCTTTTTTAATTTAAAATATTACCTTCTGTGCGGCCGTTTATAAAATCTGAGAGCTGGCCAGTCATCGGCTTCTGCCCCCATGTACTAGTACTGGGGTGTTCGGGATAAACCTGAGCACTCTTTATCCCAATTTTGAGTCCTTCGAGGGAGGTGTTCAGCACAACGAACCAGGCAATCGGACTATAAGGCTTTATCACTCTCACTTAGCCATAGAAGTCTACAATTTTAAATTTTGGCGAAGCCCCTAGTATTCGGAAGGCCGGATTTGGGGCGCTATACACGCCTAAGTCGGGAAAGGCCGACTCCTCGCCCAAAGCAGAAAAAGTCTTTAAGGACTTGAGACCTCTCGAACAGCGACCAGCTCTCGCCTTATCATGACAGTCAGTTTTCGGCTTTCCCTACTGAGGTGCTCGTCCGGAAGAACCGGGACACAATCGCAGTAGTTCTCCCAGCGCTACCTTAGCCGATATAGCGGAACGTAAGGTACCAAAGCATGGGAGCCGGGCAAACCCAACTATTGACCCAAGACATGATTCGGAGCTGATGCATATAATGCTATAAGTTCGGGGTGCCGCACTGTCGAAAGTGTTCGGTCTTCTCACACCGTATTATGGGGTAAACAAAAGCCCCTGGCGTACTGACCGTACCAGAATGTATGGGTGCAAGTTGTCGTAAATGAACATATAAGAAAAAAGGGATGAATAATGCAATAATAGACTAATGCTATGAATTGTTATTTAAATAATACGTCGAAGCGTACTGATACAAGTAGTGCAATAAGCAGAAAATAGGACTATTTGACATGTCCTATCCAAGGGCAAGCTGCATATCGATACTAGAAAGCGGGTATATCGATTATTATTAGAGACCACCTGGGGGTTCCCATGTACATCTTAGCTTCTTGCCTCCTTGGTTGCTCCTTCTCGTAATGTGTCCGGCAATCGTACTGCCGGAAAGGGCTTCCAGAGAGTTAGGTCCTAAAAGAGAAAAAATGATAAAGGTATACAGCCCCTAGGGCGGTTAAGCCGCATTGCGGGACGTGCCTTGATCGTGCCCCCGCCTATGCCCATGGTATTTTTAGTGCGTAATTATGTACGTGCGACACGGATTTCGTCGCTTGACTGGGACTGGGACGGGGGCCGAATTGCTAGGCGAGCTCTGAACGTGCCAGGCGATCCTGTTGCAGTTTACTCCGGACTCGCTTGACGGTGTCCGGGGGCTGTATCGCCGAATTGGTGGTTTGCCTTAAAAGGTTGCTTTGTGCTTCTGCTGCGAGGGCCGCAGTGTGCTCTTCCGTGCGGAGTGAGCATTCTGTGTTTCCATTGACTTTTATGACCCCCCTAGGTCCTGGCATTTTGAGCTTGAGGTATGCATAATGCGGTACCACACTGAATTTTGCAAATGCGGTTCACCCGAGCAGTGCGTGATAGCAACTGCGGAATGGGACGATATCGAAGATTAACTCCTCGCTTCGGAAGTTGTTCGGAGATCCGAAGACCACTTCCAGTGTGATTGAGCCCGTGCAATGGGCCTCTACACCTGGGATGACGCCCTTAAAGGTGGTTTTGGTGGGTTTGATCCTCGAGGGATCTATACCCATTTTACGCACTGTATCCTGATAGAGCAGGTTCAGGCTGCTGCCGCCGTCCATAAGGACTCGAGTGAGGTGAAATCCATCGATGATGGGGTCTAGGACCAGTGCGGCGGATCTGCCATGACGGATACTAGTGGGGTGGTCCCTGCGATCAAAGTTGATCGGATAAGCGGACCATGGGTTGAACTTTGGGGCGACGGGCTCCATCGCGTAGACGTCCCTTAGTGCACGCTTCCGTTCCCTCTTGGGAATGTGGGTTGCGTATATCATGTTCACTATCTTCACTTGTGGGGGGAACCTCTTTTGTCCTCCCGTGTTCGGCGGCCGGGGCTCCTCCCCGTCATAACTATGCAGCCCCTTGTCCTTGTTTTCGGCATTTAACTTGCCAGCGTGCTTGAACACCCAGCATTCTCTATTGGTGTGATTGGCTGGCTTATCGGGGGTGCCGTGGATTTGACACGAGTGGTCAAGTATGCAATCCAAACTGGACGGGCCCGGAGTACTTCTTTTGAATGGCTTTTGCCGCTGACCGGATCTAGAGCCTCTGAATCCGGCATTGAATACCGTATCATCGGTCTTATCGCCATTGTTGCGGCGCTTTTGTCTGTTATGACGTGGTCTGCCGTTGGCATCTTTGGTATCTGGAGTGCCCGGAATCCTTGATGTGTTGTTGCTGCGAGCCAGCCAGCTATCCTCGCCCGTGCAAAAGCGGGTCATGAGTGTCGTGAGGGCTGCCATAGACTTCAGCTTCTCCTGGCCGAGGTGCCGGGCAAGCCACTCGTCACGGATGTTATGCTTGAATGCCGCTAAGGCCTCTGCATCCGGACAGTCGACAATTTGGTTTTTCTTAGCTAGGAACCGTGTCCAGAATTGCCTGGCCGATTCCCCTGGCCGCTAAGTTATATGTCTCAAGTCATCAGCATCCGGTGGTCGCACATAAGTGCCCTGGAAGTTGTCAAGAAATGCGTCTTCCAAATCCTCCCAACTGCCGATGGAGTCTGCTGGCAAGCTATTCAGCTAATGCCGAGCTGGTCCTTTCAGTTTTAGTGGGAGGTACTTGATGGCATGCAGATCATCACCGCGAGTCATGTGGATGTGAAGGAGGAAATCCTCAATCCATACAGCGGGATCTGTTGTACCATCGTATGGTTCGATATTTACGGGTTTAAAACCCTCCGGTAATTCGTGATCCATAACTTCATCAGTGAAGCATAGGGGGTGTGTGACGCCTCTGTGCCGGGCTATATCACGATGCAGTTCATATGAGTCTTGTCTGCTGTATTCGGCCCAGCCGGTTTTACTTTTAGTGTATCCAGTGCGACGGTCATCGTCCCGCGTTGGCGCGTGCCCCCGTGACTCATATATTGACCTTGCATGTTTTGCTCTCCTGTCCAATACGTCTCGCAGGTCCCGTGTGTTGCCCCGGGCCTTGGTATTTTTGATTGAGTGGCGGCGGGGTGCAGGCCGAACTTCAGGCTGAAACGCCTCTCTGGCTTGGCCACGCGGTGGCCGGTCAGCCGCATCGTACACCGGTGATGGAAGTTTCAATGCTTCCTCCTCGAGGTGAGGTAGCAACCTGCGCTTTGGGTAACTCTTGGAGGGGCGCTGGAGTTCGTATTCCTCGGCCGCAAGGACTTCGGTCCATCTGTCTGCTAGCAAGTCTTGATCAGCTTGAAGCTGTTGTTGATTTTTCTCCAGGCTATTTACTGTGGCCATAAGCCGGCGCTTGAAGCGCTCCTGCTCGCCGGGATCCTCAGGCACGATAAATTCTTCGTCGCCGAGGCTCACCTTGTCTTCGGAGAGAGGCATGTAATTGTCCTCCTCCGATTCTCCATCTGCTGCCTGCTCTGGAGGGCTAGCTTGTTCACCCTCCCACTCTACATCGTGCTGGAGGGGATTGTGGTTGTCTTCGGCACTATCCGGAGTGTTATTGTCTCTTGTGCCGGTATCACTACTTTTGCTGTGGCGGGACTTAGAGCGGCGCCGCTGACGTCCGCGCTTGGGTTGCTTCTTGGAGGGGTCATCCTCCACTGTCTCGTCGCCATTGCCTTCTTTGGGGGTGTCCACCATGTATATATCATATGATGAGGTGGCGGTCCAGCGCCCTGCGGGCGGTGCTTCCTGTTCGTCTCCTGCATCGTCGTCCATACTGTCGATGTCTTCGGAGTCGAAGTCGAGCATATCGGTTAAATCGTCGACAATGGCTACTAAGTGGGTGGTGGGTGGGCGGCGAATTTCTTCGTCATCCACATCCCATTCTAGCCGAACATAGTTTGGCCAAGGTTCTCCTGACAAGGAGAGAGACCTTAATGAATTTAGCACATCGCCGAAAGGCGAGTGCTGAAAGATATCCGCGGAGGTAAACTCCATGATCGGCACCCAATCTGATTCGATAGGCACGGATGTAGGCGGCTCGGAGTCCGTGGCCGGAGACGAATCCGGTGGTTCGGCAACACGGCTCTCGTAAGGGGTGAATCAGTATCCGGCTCCATCGCCACTGAGAGTGCGGCCTCCATGGCGGGGTCTATCCCTCCATCCTCGGATGGCGCAATTTGCTCCGAATTGAAGGTCGGAGTAGTCATAGGTGTGATCTCCCAAACACTGTCCGACGACAGAGCTAAATCATGCTTGTCGTGATCGTGCGGCGCACCTGACATGGGCTCGAATCCGTTGAAGATCAAGTCTCCACGGATGTCGGCAGTGTAGTTTAACTTTCCGAACCTGACCTGATGGCCAGGGGCGTAGCTCTCGATCTGCTCCAGATGGCCAAGCGAATTGGCCCGCAGTGCGAAGTCGCCGAACACGAAGATCTGTCCAGGGAGGAAAACCTCACCCTGTACCACATCGTTACCAATGATCGAAGGGGCCATCGAGCCTTATGGTGACGGCACAGTGGAACTCTCAATGAAAGCACCAATGTCGGTGTCAAAACTGGCAGATCTCGGGTAGGGGGTCCCAAACTGTGCATCTAAGGCGGATGGTAACAGGAGGCAGGGGACACGATGTTTACCCAGGTTCGGGCCCTCTCGATGGAGGTAATACCCTACGTCCCGTTTGATTGATCTTGATGATATAAGTATTACAAGAGTTGATCTACCACGAGATCGTAGAGGCTAAACCCTAGAAGCTAGCCTATGGTATGATTGTATGTTGTCCTACGGACTAAACCCTCCGGTTTATATAGACACCGGAGGGGGCTAGGGTTACACAGAGTCGGTTACAAGGGAGGAGATCTACATATCCGTATTACCAAGCTTGCCTTCCACGCCAAGGAAAGTCCCATCCGGACATGGGACGAAGTCTTCAATCTTGTGCCTTCATAGTCCAACAGTCCGGCCAAAGGATATAGTCCGGCTGTCCGGAGACCCCCTAATCCAGGACTCCCTCAACCGCCATCAACATCAGCTAGTATCTCGTCGTATGCAACCCTCTGCTCGAAGTTTAGCGACGATGCCAATTTAGTGTCGTTGATGTCAAAATCGATGTTGGATTCCTTGATCACTTCTCTGGCCTCGCCCTCGGTTGGGTTGAACGCATCGTCAATGCATGGAAGAGCGAAATCAGCTATGTCTTTGCCCATGGACTGCAGCATACCCCTAATGTCAAGCAACACCATCTGTTCCACCTCAATCGGGCACGTGTGTGATCGCCGATAGTCATCAGACATATGCTCGAGGTGCCTATCCCATTAACCACGCACGTCGCCTGGCTCACAGTGCACCAAAATTGTTGCAAAGAGCCTCCTGAGCGAACATGGCATCGCCCACTGCTCTGCCTCGGTAAGACAGTCGTCGAGCGTGTTATCTGCCTCGATGAGTCCCAACCTTTCGGCAGCCTCTCTAAAGCTCACATAGCCTACCGTCCACGGTGAGCAGGTCCTCATAGGATGTCTTGCCAGCAACATGGTTTAGCAGCACACGCAGATAGTATCGCTCCCCCTCGGCAGGATTGGCAGACACAATTCGACCTATCTGATAACGCTCCACCCGCTCTTTCCAGTACTTCTTACCCTTCTGCCAGGTGAACCTTCCAGGAAAATCCTTGTACAATATATTCCTAGCCCAGGGGTGGTTTTGGTTAGCTTTGAAATACTCTGTCAACATGGATTTGGAGGCATTCTCAGAGGCGACTACGTCGGTCAAGTGAGCTTGCTCATTGAAGGCCACCTTGTGCATATTCGGGAGATGAAGAGGCAACTGTAGGACAGGCGGGTCATTGGCACACAAGGGGAAGCCAAATATCCTCCACATCGCCTCTGGAGGAGTAACCCACCTTGCGTCTACGTATCATTTGATCTCATCAATGTTACCATCGGCGTTGGGCTGGTCGATGCTGAAAGAAGCCCTATCATGGCCCTTGTATATGTACTTGTAAAGGTATTTGACGGCCTTTATGCTGGAGCAAACCTCAACGTTGATGTGGCAATTGAACATCCACAGAAGGTAAGGGTTATACAACACAACCCATCTGTTGTCCAACATTTTACCACGGACCTTAGCTTGCCGACCATCATCTCGACGATGATAAACTGGGTATGAGTCCTTGCCATGTGTCATGTTTTCATTGAACGGCTGTGGGTATCTGCACTTGCACTCATTTTGTTGCATGCACACATTTTTGGGGTTGAGAGCACCGCATGGTCCGTGCATCATATGTTTCACCACCAAGGCGTGGAGTTCAGGATACTTCTGCTTGTCTGGGAGCTCGGCAGAAATGAGTCGGTCGTACTGCTCCAGAACGACAAGCTTATAGGCAGAATCCATGATCAACAAAAAGTGTGCGTGGGGGAGGCCCCTCTTCTGGAACTCGACTACGTATACATGTGCGACAACAACACCCATGACATTCTTCTTGAACAACAGCTCTTTCATAGCCTCTAGCTTGCCATGGAACACACGAGCCACAAGATCAGGTCGATCTTGCGTTGTGTGACCAGGAAACAACTCATTCATTATCTCTTCCCAGTTAGGGTTGCAGGTCACGGTCAAGAAGATTTCAGGCTTCCCGTACGTATGGACAATTGCCATGGCATCCATATGCCTCTGCTTTATGTCGCGGTCGCCACCTGGGTACGTTCCAGGGAGCATTATCCTTACTCCAACAGCGCTTGCCCGGGTCTCCCCAGATGTAATTGCGTCAACAACTCCTTTATACAGGTCGGCACGGATCTTTGTCTGGTTCTTCCTGTACCATTTCAACCTACAACTCTCAATCTTGATGTACATGTCCACCCCCCATTGTTGTAGCAATCGTGCTCCACAGAGTATGGGATTGAATATCCCAGGTCATGTCTGCAGCATGTAACAGTAGTAGTCTCTCACGGAGATGCATAACCTGCTATTCCCCTCTGCACATGGATGAGTAGCGTGGAAGTTAGAATTCATATGAGAACTACACAATACATCAAAACGACATAATATGCATAAGGCTTACATGCATCCTCATCATCCTCATCATCACGTCCACCTCTTGGTTGTTGCACAACTGGCCAGGGGACATTGCGTTTAGGTAGTTTCGGGTGCCAACCGAGCTCCCCCCTTGGGTAGAAGAGTGGGTAAGAGAGCGGGTCATACGAGCCAGCCGTCACATGTATATTGTGCCTCTGGTTGTCGTTCCCACAAAGTGTAATCCTACGATCGAACCTCTTCACTAGGTCAGTGCCCTCCACCCAAATTGCAGTGACATTAGATGACAAAGGTCTATTATACTTTCGTTGGTCTAGTCTCTGGTCAGTGTTGAGGTCTATCCTGTAATCGTCGAGGTTGTCCCTGTGCGCACCCAAACTCCCAAACTGCTGAGAGCACGGGTTTTCCCTGAGTATGTGCACCAACTTTCTGACGACATCCTGGTCTAATTGCTCGGTGGCAGCCTTGCGATGGGTTAGGCCTGGGTCATCATCGTAAAAGTACAACTGTAGATGATCTGGACGGAATGTTGGCCCGAAGGAATGAACATTGTGGTAGATGGTGACGTGCACCCGAAATGTGTACACCCCAGTCTTCATGTTTGTGTATGTTTCATCGAGGCTGATGCCGAGGGTTGTGAAGGAGAAGTGTCCGTTGAAGAACCGTATGTTCTCCCGAAAATGCCTAGAGTCTACATAAGTGCTAGACCAAAGCCTCATGAGCTCCGGGATGGGCTCCGGTTGCTTCAGCTCGATCTGCCCACTGCGACAACAGAATCCCGGGGCCTCGCTGACAAACTTCTTGGCCTTGCAGTGGTCGCAATTCGCGGCGTGCTTCAAGATGTGTGTGTTGGCTGGTAGGTTTGAGTACACATAGTTAAATGGATCATGGTCGACATAGTTTTTGTGACTTGAGTCTTCCAATTCGTCGTGCTCCAAGTCATCAGCATCTGAGCCTGCAAACAATGTCTCCAATTAGTGTGATACCCCCAACATGTGGATCACGCTCAAGCGAGTGTACATACCTTCACCAGCAAACAGGTAATATTCATCGTCAAAGAGGTCGTCAAGATTGACATTATCATTCATGAGACCATTGAGGTAAGCGTCCATGTCGTCTGCCCGGGTGCCAAACAACACAAAATGAGGGTTCGATCTCAAGGGATGCAAGGAGAGTAAGGATGGGGGTGTTACCTTCACTTCTGACCGTGTACTCCGGCATGCTAGATGATGTTGAGCCACCATGTGCTTCAACTACGGTAGGTTGCCCCGTTGAGATCATTTTCGGTATGGAGATGGACCTGACGGTTGGGGTATTCACCCTACCTGCAAACCTTTCATTACGACGATCTAGCAGAGCATTCCTCTCACCACGTGCACCTGCGTACATGTTTTTGGCTTGCCAATTTTCTCCTGACGCTTCATCGCTGCCATACTTCCCTTGCAAGCTCGCTCTCTTGTCCTACGCCAAGCTCTGGACTCATGACTCTGCTCGTCAGCTCCATTATCCGCAATTGTTACCGGATCACTGGTTTGCTGGTCGGCACTTTGTAGGTGCTCATTGATTTCGATGAGGTCGCCATCTACAGCACCATCACCTAAGGTTCTGCTTAGGTATGCACCTACAACATTATCAAATTTGGTATAAATAACCGATGAATGATTACAAAATGAAAGATGACCGTTGATGGGATAACTACCATCGGTTTCGGTGTTGTGAATGTATGTGGGGGCCAACTTGACAGTTGTATACAGATCTATCTGTTCACTGCCATATTGTTGTGTGATGGTTGGAAGTGTGAGTCGGACAATTGGCGTGAGGATTTAAAGAGGGAGAGTTGGACAATGCGCTAGTTAGATCTGGACGTGGCATTGCGATCGATTCAACACACGAGGTGTTTTTCCTTCTAGCATAGTCTGCCTTTCGCTTCGCACTTGACTCCCCCTGCTCATCAGGGGTCCTGTTGTTTCGTTGTTCCTTTCGTCGCTCATGCTGCACTCGATTATTGTTTTGGAGGTTGATCGTACCCTCTTCCTTTTTCTTCCGATAAGATGCCCGCCTATGTGCGTTTCTCCGATCCCTTCGTTCGTCAGCCATGTTACTACTGCGATCTCTTGCATGTTGCCTCCTAGCCAACTCTTTGTCATGATTGAATTCAGCAATGGCTGATGCGGACCCATCTTTTGGAGCATCATCATGTGACAAGGATGTATAGTTCAAGCTCGATGGGTACAATAAATGAATCTATATTATCATTGTTATGTTAAAACTTTAAACACCTGTACCTGGCATTGAAGCGGAAGGCTGATCAATATTAGTGATATCACCAAGAGGGGGTCGGGATGTATAGTTCCGGTTCGATGGGTTGGCTGGTTGAACAATAAGGTTAAAACACATCAATGCTCAACAATCATGAAGATCCCAAACCAAGCCAATCCGTCTACTGTTTTCTTCAGCCATTTTTTGTTCTATATATACTTTGTTAGTAAATGCCCTAATATTTCTTGTCTAGCAAGCATGTATTTTGTACTACAGTGAGTTGATGTGAAATCCTGCGGTATTTTGTAATGATTATCTAATTTTGAGTGGCATTTACTTGCAGGTTTTTTAAAGGAACTTTTGGCAAGAAATACACAACCATGTCATTCAGTGCTGGAAGTCTGTTATTGGCAAGAAATACACTAATGTGTAGCTCACTGCTGAGGTAACATCAAATTCGTATAATACTTGTTCTTGCATGTAGAAGTAAAATGCTCTTTCAGAATTCAGTTATTAGTGTCAGTATATTCTTCAGTTTAGCAAACTATGATTGATTGCTCTTTATGCTAATCTAAAGAAGTTTAGAACCGTATGCATTCTGAATATTGGCAAGTCCGCTTACATAAATTCTTCTATTTTGCCATTGCAACGGGAGAAAAAAAATATATACATGCAGTGCCAATGGAGAACTTGGCCCAATTGATAATATACCCATCTTGGGAGTAGGGCATTTTGGAGACCGAGCTCCATGGAGCCCTTTATTTTGAATCATTCAAAATTCATAAATTTCAGTTTCAAAAAATTCTGAAAAAAATACACATGTATGCAAGGATGTAAAGTGTATGTGTGAAAAATTTCAGGATGAAATACCTTGAATTGCGAGCTGCACAAAAAAACCAAAATCATGGACTTTATAGATGAACAGTACATATGCTAAAAGGCCTCAGATTTGTCTTTTTTGTGCAGCTCACATTTTGATGTATTTCGACCTGAAAATTTGCACACATGTACATTATGTATCTAGGTATATGTCTATTTATTTTCAGAATTTTTTGAAACATAAAAGTTTGGATTTTAAAGTTTTCAAATAAAGGGCTCCATGGAGCTCGGTCTCCGTTTGCCATTTTCGCCATCTTGGGCACTATACATCTATTTCATATCAACGTTTGCTACTGACGTTGTGATAGTTAATGTATCATACTCTAGATTTATTTATTTTTCACACAAATGGAGAACCATCTATCATATTATTCACCTTACAAATTTCTGTTATTTTGTTAGAAAAGCTACTTTCTGTCTTTGAGTGCTGGTAAATTTAATTTAATTTTTTTAATCCATTTACGTCTTTCTAACACCGTAGATGTTTTTCTAAGCGTTCCGATATATGACATTTCTTGATCGTTCATATTTCAAACTCCACTTTTTTACTTCATATTGAATCGATTATTGTAAGTCGAAGCTAAAAGTGCGTATTCTAATATTTGATTCCCAAATTTGGTTTGTCACCGCCGTAAGCTCATAACTTTAAACACCCGTACCTGGCATGGAACCGGAAGGCTGATCAATATTAGTGATATCACCAAGAGGGGGTCAGGAAACAGTCTGCTCTTCATTTTGGAGCTTGACCTGTTCGTCCTTTTTCTTTCGATAAGTTGCTCGCCTTCGTGTGTTTCTCTACTCCCTTTTGTCGTCTGATATGCTATAACTCACTTGGTCATTCACAACAACACATGTTGTCTGGGAATGAGTTGGGTATACATCACATGTTGGGTAAGACGATGTCACAAGCTCTGAACTACCACAACCAAGGGCATTAAGACACACATCATTGTGGGTAGATTCTCTGGCTGCATGAACAAAAGAAAATATGTCCATTAGGCTAATACATGAACATGCATCCCTTTAAGCACAAATCTGGCCATATGAAAGGCATATCGGCTCACACCACTTGAGCCTTCTGCATGACCTGTGGCATAAAGTGATGCAAGAGTACTCCTATCCGGGAACGAAGGCACATTATTGTCTGCACGATGTATAAACAACAAATCTGGATGAGAATTAGTCAACATGTACATTCATAGAGACGTTTGATCACTATCCATGATGCACGTGTCGGATCATACCAAATGAACTTCCTGCAAGGCCGCAGGCACAAATATCTGTGAGAGTACTCGGACCAGGGAACAAAGCAACATCAGGGCTACAGAAGGAGACTGATGGGTTGTCTACATAACAAAACCAGTATAGAATGAGGCAGTTTCCTGCTAACCGAATAGGGTAGATAGTGCGATTAAATATGGAACCCACATACTAAACTCGCATGCCCAGGCTGATCAACAATTGTTATCTCAGAAAGAGGGTGTTTGGTTAGGTTTGCAAGCTCGTCCTGCTGTAACCGTGGCATGCCAGTTCCATCTATTTCCTTGTGTTAAAACCATATGATACAACGGATAGGGTTATTTACACACTCCAATACCTGGAGTCATTTGATAATTGTCAACATTGTCAGCTACGGGAATGATTGCTGGGTTGTATTCATCAACATTTCCGTCGACATTATGGCCTGCAACACATTAGCGAGATACAATGATTGTTGGGCACCCTTGACATCTGACTCATTTATGTTATTCTAACTTACCTTGGCTCCCTTGTGAATGTAGGTCAACAAGAGGGGGTACAGTCACATCTGACCCCTTTTTCTCTTCCGGCGCCTTACTATTTGCATTTCCCATTCGTGCCTATCATTTTTCAACAACATTAGTATTGATGTGGTATGTATACTTAACAATTGGCTTGCCATGTATTTTTGGCGTGCCAGCTGGGAACATGGGGAAGAAATGACAACATTGTATTTTTGGTGTTCGAACTGGGAACATGGGGAACATTTATTCATATGGCTCCATTGTATATGGCTCCATCTGGTGGCTCCATCGTATATGGCTCTGCTGTATATGGCTCCATCTGGTGACAATTATCTTTTGTAGCGTTGCGTGATCTTTAAGAGATCATGAGCGTACGTACCTTTAAGAAAGCAAGGTTGAAAACTGATCAGTGAAGACGCCCTGAACTGCTTGCCACCGTAGCCGCCGTCGTCGGAGGTCCGTGGCGTGTGGCTACTCGAGGCGGCGGCGGCGGCGGCGGTGTCTTGCTGATCCGCGAGAAGATCGTGGAACCCACGTACGTAAACTCGCATGCCCAGGCTGATCAACAATTGTTATCTCAGAAAGAGGGTGTTTGGTTAGGTTTGCAAGCTCGTCCTGCTCTAACCGTGGCATGCCAGTTCCATCTGTTTCCTTGTGTTAAAACCATATGATACAACGGATAGGGTTATTTACACACTCCAATACCTAGAGTCATTTGATAATTGTCAACATTGTCAGCTACGGGAATGATTGCTGGGTTGTATTCATCAACATTTCCGTCGACATTATGGCCTGCAACACATTAGTGAGATACAATGATTGTTGGGCACCCTTGACATCTGACTCATTTATGTTATTCTAACTTACCTTGGCTCCCTTGTGAATGTAGGTCAGCAAGAGGGGGTACAGGCACATCTGACCCCTTTTTCTCTTCCGGTGCCTTGCTATTTGCATTTCCCATTCGTACCTATCATTTTTCAACAGCATTAGTATTGATGTGGTATGTATACTGAACAATTGGCTTGCCATGTATTTTTGGCGTGCCAGCTGGGAACATGGGGAAGAAATGACAACATTGTATTTTTGGTGTTCGAACTGGGAACATGGGGAACATTTATTCATATGGCTCCATTGTATATGGCTCCATCTGGTGGCTCCATCGTATATGGCTCTGTTGTATATGGCTCCATCTGGCGACAATTTTCTTGTGTAGCGTTGCGTGATCTTTAAGAGATCATGAGCGTACGTACCTTTAAGAAAGTAAGGTTGAAAACTGATCAGTGAAGACGCCCTGAACTGCTTGCCGCCGTAGCCGCCGTCGTCGGAGGTCCGTGGCGTGTGGCTACTCGAGGCGGCGGCGGCGGTGTCTTGCTGATCCACGAGAAGATCGTGGTGTGTGGGTACCCGAGTTGGCGGCGGCGGCGGTGTCTTGCTGACCCGGGACGGGATCGTGTGTGGCGGCGGCAGTGGCGGTGTCTTGCTGGCCCGCGACGGGATCGTGGTGTGTGGGTACCTGAGGAGGCGGCGGCGGCGGCTTGCTGATCCGCGACGGTGTTGTTCGTGATCCGCCACGGGCGACGTATGTGAGGCGGCAGCGGCGGCGGCGGCGTTCTCGTGATCCAGGACGGACGTGGGAAACAAGGAGCGGATCGGGTCGGGTCCTCGTTCCGTACAGGAGCGTTGATCCGGTTTTTTGTCGATATGTAGATATGTAGATGAAAATCAGTAGTACAGGATGGTGGAAGGTGAGAAGAAATAAAACCGGACGAAAATAAAACCAAAGTAACAGACTACCAACTGCTTCATTAGGAATAGAGATCTCTACTCCTAATGGACGAGTTGGTTGAATAGTCCTCCCACTTTCGTCTGGTTTTTTTTCGTCCGGTTTATTTTCATCTCACCTCCCACCACCACTCCCATGTTAATTTTTTCTTCTTCACACTTAAAACCGAATCGTGTCTGATACTCCTTCCATTTATTCGTGCTTGCTTTGGCAGGTGTCGATTTAATTCAATCATTTAAATATTTGGTAATTAAGAATTCAAAAATAATACCATATACAGGAGATCACCTTCCAAACAAATCACCTCCCTCTCCGATTTATTTCTCCCACCGATCTCCTTCGATACTTAGCTCCGCTCGGGAAAAATACAACCGTCGAAGCCACCGATCTCTTTCCATACTTAGCTCCACCTTCGCTCCCTCCCACACACTTTTATGTAGCCCAAGAAATCCTCTCGCACGATCCTCGCAATAACTACAGAATATATCCTTCCCCAATTATCGCTTTCCTTGCCCGAGCGAGATCGTGGTCCCTTCTCCCCTCCTCCCTCCCACAGCTCGCTCAGGTTTTCTTCCGCTACACCTATCCTCTTCCGACCTCTTCCTGGAGCCCTCGGCTTCGTGCTCGTAGGAATCGGAGGCGGTGAAGCTCGACGTTGTCACGTCGAGGCTGGATCTAGGGGACAGGCAGCCGGCGCTCGTCACGGGAAGAGGAGCATGTAACTCATGGAGTCAAAGCTTGTGTGGGGCCGTTTGGCGACGCTCGACCGTGGCAGGGAGGCGAGGACGCGTGAACGCATATGTGCCTGCTCGCCGAGCGTCGCGACGTTGACGGGCTGGGGCTTGATGTCGAGGCCCTCCGCTTCCTGCACCTCTTCGTGTCGATGGCCAGAGGCACACACCGGTACTAGAAACACGATGGCCAGAGGTATACAGTTACTGGAAACACAATCCTGAATCTCTTCCGTGTATGTTCCCAAGGGTGTGTGTTTAGTTGTTTACCTCGTATCTTATCTTTGTCTATAGTCACCAATAGGATTAGAAGTCTGACTGCGCAGAATCTGTATTAAACAATACATGCCCTTATTATTTCTAACATAAAATCTTGTTTTGTTGACAGTAAGCAACCACCTAATTTTAGGAAGTATCGTGTGGTGGCAAAAAAAACTGATATTCAAGACTTCGTTTTCTACAGATGATGATCCAAAATGCATAGAAACATGGGTAGAGATGGGAAACTGTGAAAGCGATGGGAACTATCTGGTACGAACAGTGTCATCATCTTATAATGCTTCATCTATGTACACCATAATGATGCATCTTACATATCTATCTATTGTATCTGAAACCTTAATGCAATTAACTGTTGATTTTTCCCTACAACAGGAATACAGGATTGAGCGATCTAGCAGATACTTATGAACTTCTGAAGCTCGGTTGTTCAGATTATCATGGATGGGATGATAAGGAAGCGCCTGATATAGTAAGTGTCGATCTTCCGGTCTTGGCATTTTTAGATTCCTTGAGGTAGCTCAACAAATTTGCTGCAATGCTTTGTAGGATCATTTTGCAGATTTTACTCAAATGGTACCTGGTTTGAATTTGGTTATTTGCTCTATTTGTTTATTTATTTTCCTAGGAACAATCTGCTGTTACAAGCTTTGCTCTTAATTTTGATGTAAATCTCATGTTACCAGGTCCGCCATGACATGAATGCACCGTTGTCCCACTATTTCGTTACACCGCAGTACTCATATTTTACTAGCAATCAGCTAATCAGTGACTGCAGTGACGTTCCCATCATCATGGCTCTGCAAATAGGTGTCCGTGTAATTAAATTAGACATGGTGCTAAATTCTTCTAAAGATGATACTGATATTCTCCATCGAAGTACTGAATATGACTTCCATGGATAGTACTCATATTTATGCCTACCAATCTTTGTAAGTGTGGAACCTATATAATTCTCTTCGTATAAAATACTACTCCATCCATCTCAAAATACTAAAGTTGAACTCAACCAGCGATACTTATTTTGGGATGAATTGAGTACTATTTTGGGAAAGGCATCTAGCTGAGTTTTAATAAAACTCTTCAGATTTGTATGTTGAGATTGTCTTCAGCAAATAATATTTCTATGAGATGTAGATTAACGACAACTAACAAGGACTGCCATGATTAGAGCTACGATTTTGCCCCATGTTTTAGTATGCATTCTTGCAAGCAACAAAGGTAAGGACATTGGCATCATGTAGTTTCGGGTAGTGCATGGTTCTATTTACTTAGTTTTTTCACAAAATGGCTAATGGTGCTGGTTGATTAAATGTGTATGTGCATTGAACAAATTGGTCAGAACTGTCAACATCATTAAATTCAGAAATTCTGATACAAATAAAGAAGGAGAAAAAATGAGCTTCGTATGAATGAGAAAAGTGAGAATGAGCTTCGTATGAATGATGCATGACAAAGTTATCGTATTTACATGCCTGAGTACAGTATATCCTATACACAATATTGTATAGTTCAATGTTAAGTGAGTAAATATACATTTGACACCAACATGTTTGGAAATCCCAAGTCAATCTATTATTTTATAACTAAAAAAATTGGTGATTACATGAAAGCATATATAATAAATTCAATTCATTTATCGAACATTTTTTGAACGGGATGTGACTGCACCGAGATGGCCTGAACAGGGGAGCACGACGACAATGCTGACACTCTCTCATTTGATTTCAGATTACTGTGCTCACTCCTATCTCTCGCTTGCTTGCAGGCTTTCAAAATTGAAGTTGGGTCGCCGAATTGAGGCCAAGGCCCATGTTGTTCTGCATTTTTACAGATGGTCTTCTGTGATCAAATTGGCGTCTCAATGTAAGGACTGAAGTGATATAGTTATCTTGTTTCAGTTGTTTGCTTTTGCTTATTGATAGAGATAATTATTCCCTATTCAGTAGAGATGCTGTCCAATGAGAGAGTGTCCATGGCGTTTATCCCATCCACCCAGCAGTATGAAACGAGCACACACATATGTGTTCTATTCCATCCACCTAAGTTTATGAATCGATCTTTCTTCAAGATATTTATGGAATTTCACCGGTTTCTATGATTTAGTGTTGTGTTGTCAATGTCATCAGGCTCTGGATGATTAGCATTCCACCAACTATATTCCATATATATATGTATTCTTCAGTTCAACAAGGATGCTGATATGATGATTGAGGAAATGAAGCTTAGAGTTGTCTACACATTGCCCAGTGGAAGCTCAGACAACAACGGAGTTACATCTTTGGCATACAGGAGCTTCAGGAACTTCAGGCAGGGCACTATGATTTCTCGGTGAGATTGGCTAGCTTTATGTTCTATGTAGGAAACATATGTTTTGCTAATAAATTTGTAGTGCAAAGGCTAACTGTATCTGCACAAGAGCCGAACCTGAAGAAGTTGAGGGCCCATGCAGCGATTTCAGAACCTAGGGAAAACTAGACTGACTGGTCTTCAAGAAATAAAGGGCAACAGTAAAAAATTATCCATTTATATTGAATTAGGAACAATCTTCTAGCACACACATCTGGTTTGACATTTTGACATTTATATGGACAGAAACATGAGCAGACGCCTACGACCAGACGCCATCGCTTCACACGGTCGCCTTTCGGCCATAAGATTCACCGACGGGGTACTTGGAGCAGGGAGCCACGGATAGAAACTGACACACCTTATATGCATTATGCGGAACAATCGGTACTACTTGTTTTAGGAGTATGGTTTAAAAATTTGGTACCGACAATGATTAGGTTCCAACGATTCAGTAACCCTTATTTATATGCAGGATAAATTCAGTAGGAAAAGTAACCAACAGAATCTGGGTACAATAAAATGGAAACAAATTACTTCTAGCCCGAACATTAAATTCCAGCATAATTCTTTTGTGTCATTATGTGTGCCTGGGTGTAACATATGCAACTTTGAAGGTGACGCTGGCGAGGCATTACTATATCTTTCTAAGCTTCCACTCTGTGTTATTTTGTTTGTTCTGGAGATTCATAAATATTTCTATTTTCCGCTTCAGTATTCACTGAAAGGCTGGACTACGTTTACCTTTTGTTCTTTAAAATGGTAGTGTTTGTAATTCGTTTCCCGACATTTTGTGCATCTTCTCGATTCTGGTGGATTGAACTCATGTAAGCTAGCTTTGTAACATTTGGCTGCACGTATAAACTGATCTTAACACATCCGTTTGGACTTTTGATTTTATTTTGTCCTCGTAATTTGTAGATTCACATTTTCCCCACCTTTTTGTTTGTTAGTAAAATACTTTAGAACTTATATACTAGCAATAGAATATTAGGACAAACTTTGGGTGGCACTAGGTGCAGCAAAAAATGGTGCCATGGCAGCGGAATTGGACTGACGCTACAGTTCCCACTTTTAAAGGTTCGGTTGACCTTTTCCATGTCATTTATCTTGTGATTGTAGCCCATTTCTTTTGTAAGTGATCAACATTAATCCTTTTGTTACTCAAGGATGTTGGACACTGGTTAAGTATTACAGGCGGATTATGTTGGCTTAGTTTGCTACAATTTATGCCCGTTAAGAGAATAGTGGATACAATTGACTGTGAGTATCTCACACAAACTTATCTACTTTTTCTATGCTTTGTGATTCTATCGTGCCCTATCTTTAGAGTCACTCTGATTCAGTTAATTCAATGCCCGGCAATATCATCAATTCAACAAGCAGTTACTCGAAATTCCATCGCCCCAAATGGCATAGGATACCTCGGGCGTCCAACTTCTGGCATAAGTTTTTGTGCATTCAAAAATTTAGGAACCTGAACCACAAGGGCAAATGGAAGGCACCTTTGATCGGTAATCCAGGTAACCTCAGCTTCCCCACTACTATACATCCAGACTTCTGCCCGTTTATCTCTTCTGCTAAACTATAATATAGTGAAGCATCAAAGCTCATACGATTTTTCCCTTGTTTGTGCAGAGTACATGGATGATTCTTACACCTATGCTTTTGATAGGCTGATGCACATTGGCGTTGAGCCAAGGTAGGTTAGTGCTTCACAAGGACCAGCTCTAAGCATGACTTGTGCAGATATGGGAAAGAAGCCTAGGTAGGCCTCCTTTCTGAAGAAAAAATATATATGGGAAAGAAGACTAGATGAAAAATCTTGGGGAAGACTTTGGTGAAGAAGAACAAGGTGAATTTTATCAGTTCAACAAAATCAAGTTTGTTCCTGCACTTTGATGTTATGAATCACTGTGTAGTAAGCAGGAGTGCTTCTCAATCAATATTTTATATGTTTGTTAGAAATTGAAGAAACAAATATCTATCTGGCAGTCTATAATGGGTTTTGAGGCTGGTTCATTGCTACACATATAGTGGAGAGCTTCCTAAAAATTGGAGGGGACTTGTTGTAGCCTTATAATGTATTATCTCGGGTATTACATTTCTCATCCCATTTGCCAACATTTTGAATGAGTTTAAATGTTAGCACTCTTAGATAATTGACAATGTTTATTCAAAAATTATACTGCAGTTCTACGTGAGTTTCTCATCATAATTCTTTAAATTTCAAATCAGATACAAGTGTAACAAAATATAGACATGACAAGCTACTGAGCTCTCACATTTGAATGCTAATGTTCCTTTGTAGACATGGGTTTATTACCATGGTGCTAGCATTAGGTTCAACCTTCTAAACTTTTTTTTTGCTTTTCTTTGTTATTTCGTGTCTTCTTGCGGTCTATTTTCTATTATATAAAAAGTAGTGTTTTTCCATTTAGCTTCTTCATGGTCAACAGGATTCACTAATAGCATGGGCTGGAATTCGTATTGGCTTTGTACAGAGGAATAGCAGTTTCATATTTCTCATACTTGTTTTCCATGTTATTCTGTTGCTGGCTCATAGTTTCACCAATTTACAGTAGCAGGCTTCTAGCTATCTTATGGTTCTATATTTTGTGCATTATTTATCTCTTATGCATAAGAAATTACGCTATACAGAAAGTTGACTTTCAAGAAACAATTATTCCACAACACTTTACGTGGATTCTAAAATGAACATTGAATGTCAAGAAACATTTATTCCAGAAAGTTGCAGTTTGCTTAGGAAACATACAATTCTTGTTGTAAGTAATAGTACTACTGTAACAACTTTTTTGTATTTTTAATTTATATTGGGTGTTGTCATGGTAAGAGACACTTTTGTATTGTGCATATATTTCTTGCTATTTGTTTTCCATCTTGTTGAAGTTGGTAAAATATTTAGACGTCACCTACCCGAGTTTCTGAATGAATGTTGAAGTTTTGTTTGTTGATCTAATAATATACTAGCCTAGCATCGAACATATTAAAAAATACCACTGAAATTAATGTATTATGTAATCATGTACATATGTTTGCCTATTCTCTTGTTAGGTGGCATCAACTAAAGCAAGGCTTGGTTTATAAAATGGATGCAAAGCAATTAACATGTTGAATTTTACATGGGAGGAGGGGGTGCACTATATCCTCCATATGACTTTATTCATCAGTTGCTATGTATATTCCTGTTTCCTTTGGCAAGAAATGTATATTCACAGAACTCCTTAATTTGAAAACCATCATGTTGTTATATCTTGACACTTGTGCTTGTGATATAATTCTTGTGTATTCTGAAGTTAAAACACACACAGTACAAACGCCGATGTTTACAAACAGGTACACACACTCATCCTTATGAACGCATGCATGCACACTCTATCCATATGAGCACCTCCAAGATACTGAGCCAGTTGGTCTTGAGATTATCGACAAAAACATCGCCCACCATGACAATCGTCACTGTTTTCAAATGTATGTGACAATGAGAGAATATTAACGTGAGGTGTTTATTGAATTCATGCTCCAGCCAATTCATCAAAAAATCTGAACTGATGAAGCGAAATGGACAATATATTTCAACTAAATGTAATGCACTATCATGTTTAGGTTTATTTAGTGCTTAGATGTGTGATCGATGTAGAACGTACGATCTTCTATTTTAATACTGCGTTGGTGGGGTCTTGAACTCAAAAGACCTCTTGGCTTGGATACCATATTGATTCATGCTTCAGCCAACTTATTCAAAAGTTTGAACTAATGAAGAGATGGGCAATATATTTCAACTAAATGTAATGTACTATCATCCTTGATGGAAAGGATATGAACAATGAAAGAGAAGAGAGATGACTATGTGATAGCAAGGTCGGAGGTGAGGTCCAAGGTTTGTCAGAAAATAGGAGGCAGCTAGGGAGAATTAACATTTTTTTTTATTTTTTTTGCGAGAGAATGCACATGATGTCACGTCTTGTTGTGATGGTGAATATGGAGGAAATGGAAAGAAACGAGATATGAAATATTACCTTATGTCTTCCCACAATCTTGGTATATATCTAAAAGTATATATATTACCTGTATATGTAGAAAAGTTGAGGGACAACATTTTCATGAAGAAGATAAAAGATGGCCACAACTTATGCTTTTGGACTCATCTATATTTCTCTTGTGCCCGTAGCAACGCACGGGCATTCTAATAGTTATATTCTAACGCAAACAGCTGTTCACTGTAGCTCTGAGCCATCGGCCGGTGTAAACAGCGCACCACGGAGCCGCCCCTCCCAGCTATTCTCTCCCTAGTCCCTACTTTCCTTAAAAAAAAAAGCTATTCTCTCCCTACTACTCAAAAAAAAAAAGCTATTCTCTCCCTACTACTCAAAAAAAAAAAGCTATTCTCTCCCTACTACTCAAAAAAAAAAAGAAGCTATTCTCTCCCTCTCCTCCCGACCCGACACAAGCCGAATTCCCCAACCCCTCCTAACCAAAGCACCGCGTCGGCGTCCAAACCCTAGCCCCGCGCGCGCGCGAGTTGCGAGGAGGGCAGGAGGATGGACGGCCCCAAGAGGTCGCAGCTGCGGGTGCGGCTCCGGGTGACGGCACGCCGGCGGGGCGGCGATGGAGCGGACAGGGCCGGGCCGGGCGGTGGCACCGGGGGCGAGCGGAAGCGGCGCATGGACGCCCCACTCATCAACTCCGCGGCCAAGCTGCAGCGCCGCGAGATCGGGGGGCGGCAGCTCGCCGCGCGCGGCGGCGGCGCCGCGGCCGCCGTGCCTGAGCGGTTCCGGAACATGCAGCTCCAGGTAAGCTACCGACCGCGGCGTCCCCCTGCGCATTTTTGGGGATGGTGTGGCCGGTGGTCTCCGGATCTCTATGGTTTGGCTTCTCGTTGGTCGTAATTGAGGAGGCGAAGCCATCGTTTTGTGGCGCCGTGAATGGTTTGGGAGGCAAAATTGATGGGGAGTTTTGCTTGAGGGTGACTTTCTTTTGCGTTAACTTTTAAGGTTGTGATCCGGCAGAAGTTTTGGTTTTCGGGACCTAAGTTCGTTGAGTTCATACGGAAAAATGTCAGATCTTGAGGGTTGTTCCGAGGGTTCTGTATTGTGTAGGCAGCGTTGAGACTGTTACTTCTGGCATGCGGAGTTCCATTTCAGATAATTGAATTGCCAGTATCTGGGTTATGGCTACTGAATTGAGTTGTGGCGTCCCCGGTTAGGATTGGATCTTTGGTATTATGCTACGGGTTATTCAATAAGTGAACCAGATGGTTTAAAATGGCATTTCATGAAATCGTTTTAAAAGGACCTTCCAAGTTCCAACTATCTCAATACTCACGAGAGTGCGTATCATATATTAAAGGGGTAGGAAAGGGTTACAGAAGAAACCCTGCCGCCAGAGTGGGATTGTTACACGGTAGCCCGCCGGCTACCATTCCACACACGCCCTACATCCAACTACTCTGGATACACCCACCGCTATGGCCGCGAGGAAATTCGCGCGATCACCCTTAAGGATCCCGGCCGATTGCCAAACACGCCCCTCCAAATCAATCCGACGTATGACCTCCTGGAATGACGGCAGGGCACCGTCAAAGATGATGGCATTCCTATGCTTCTATACCTCCCACAGCACCAAAGTGATGAGGGTCCTGAATGGAAACAATGGTGTTCGCCAGGGCCATCCTATCTAACTGCACATATAATACTGAAGCAACTTTTTTACTAAGTAGTGATGTCTGTATTTTCGGAACCAATATTCCGACGCGAACTACTACCCCTGTTTCTAAATATAAGATGTTTTGGCAGTTTTAATTGAACTGCCAAAAAAGAAGTACCCCCTCCTATCCAAATTAATTAAAGCACACTTAGTACAACTTTGTACTAAAGTATACAAAGTGTGTATGGTTATAATAAGTGTGTGTAAAGTTGTACTAAGTGTGCGTCAATTAATTTGGATCGGAGGGAGTACCACTAATTATATTATACCATTTTAACCATATGCATTTAGAGTGTTTACTTTCTTTCCAAAATAAGAAGTACCTCTAATTATATTATATTGGAGGAAAGGAAAAATGGCCTAAAAAAGAGGGATCGTACACAGCTGAAGTACATGTCCGGGTCACGCCTATGTGTATGGGTTATACTAGAGAAGAATTGAACAGGGCACCTTATCCTATGTAGCCATTACTGGTTGAACTTGCATCTGCCAGTGCAACTATGCACAATAACACACCACACAAAATTTTGGATAGCTGGAGTCTGGAGACTGCTTCAAGTCACTCGAGCTGACTCAGTTTGCCACCTTCGTTGACCTGGTTAGAGCATCTCCAACCGGGGACCTCAAATCCTCCTCATATGTCCGGGTGGACAGCCTGGATAGTGCTCGGACAAGAGAAAGAAGGAAAAAGGCTACCCAACCAGGCCTCATAAATCATCCTCGTATGTCTGAGCTGTCCGCGAACCTCAAATCCAGTCCATATGTGAGGAGGAAATGAGGGCTCTGGGCGTGCCAGGACAGCCCGCCATGTCGAACCTGGACCACCCTGGACCACTTTTTTCTTTCTTTTCTCTTTCTCCATCCCCACCAATCATATGCATGTGCCCTGACAATTTGGGGGGACACCGCTGCGTGCACGGACAAATCAGTGTTCGAAACGGACACACCCGGTCACCCGGACACTGACCGGGTGTGTACGCGGACATATAGGGGCTCAGATTAGGCAAGTCTGTTTGGAGATGCTCATACAATTTTCTGTTGCTTGTTGAAAAGCATATGTTTTGGGGGTATTTTGCAGCCTTAATAAGCTAGCTTAAATAGCTTGTTACTTGCAGAAGACTGGATTTGAGCCTCGAAGCATTTGTGATTACTAGTAAATGCACACGTGCAACGCACGTTAATATTTAGGCAATATATTAACTGCACGCGTTGCACGTTAATATTTAGACAATATATTAATTGCACGCAGATATTAGGTATGCTATTATTTGTGTGTTAATTTTGTGATTAGTGCAATATTTGGTATGATATTAATTGCACGTTAAACACGTTTAACGCTCGCCATTGGAGCAGTGTAGGTCGTTGGATTGACTTAGTTTGATGGCCGAGATCAATTGGATCTGCCCCTTTGGGTCTTTTTATATTGGTATAGATATAGATATAGATACTTCTCGACGTGGCTATTTTCCACTCCCTCCGTCCCATAATGTAATACGTTTTTTGACACTACACTAGTGTCAAGGAATGTCTTACATTATGGGACAGAAGGAGTACGTTAGATAAGCTTAAACTGTGTCACTTCCATGTGATAGTTATAATGCTCAAGATAACTCAGTGCTGACCTGCTGGATCCTGATTCCTTATTTGCTGAATTAGTGGTTCTATTGTTTTTTCCTCAACTTCGATTTTTGTAGTAGAAGACCCAAAATGGGCATATCGTTACATATTTAGCTAGCGAAATTTCAGCTAAGGTGTACAACTTGTGTCTATATGTAATCTGCTACTCCCTTCACAAATATAAGATGTTCTGAACTTCTTTCTGAATCGGATATATATATATATATATTATATATATATATATATATATATATATATATATATATAAAGTTTTAGTGTGTTTGTTCACAAACTTATGTTTTAATGTGTTTGTTCACTCATTTCAGTCAGTATGTAGTCCATATTCAAATATCCAAAACATCTTATATTTATGAACAGAGGGAGTACTAAGACTTCCACTATGTACAATTGCTCACCTTTTATGTTATTCTTATTTGGGAAAAAATACATTATATTTTCCTCTTAATATGAATCATCTAAATAAGAGTAAAGCGACATCATAAATAGCTTCCAGTATGTATAATTGCTCGTCCTGTATGGGGTTCTTAATTGAGAAAAAACTACATTACATGTTCCTCTTAATATGAATCATCTAAATATGAGTAGACTGACATTATTAATATATATTTGGTGCAGGAAGAGTTTGACACATATGATCATGATGCTCACCTATTTGTGAAGCTACAGTTTCTCAAAAAAAGATCCAAAATTATTGAGATCGTCGCAGCAAAAGATATTATATTTGCTCTTGCTCACTCTGGGCTTTGTGCTGCTTTTAGTCGAGGTAGGTATTTGCGCCTCCTGTAAAACGTGTCTGTATTTGACAGGCAGTGATGAAGACCAGTGATGTTATTTGACCTCTTGCATTGTGTTTTTGCTTCTGCAGTAACAAATAAGCGGTTATCCTTCTTGAATTTAAGCCCGGACGAAGTGATCCGGAGTTTGTTCTACAACAAGAACAACGATTCACTTATTACTGTCTCAGTTTATGCATCAGACCATTTTAGCACATTGAAGTGCAGAACAACCCCAATCGAGTAAGAGCATATGCTAATGCCTTAATCTGTAACTTGTCAAGAAACACTCTTATATATTCCCTCCGTTCCTAAATATTTGTCTTTCTAGACATTTCAAACAGACTACAACATACGGATGTATGTAGACATATTTTAGAGTGTAGATACACTCATTTTGCTCCGTATGTAGTCACTTGTTGAAATCTCTAGAAAGACAAATATTTAGGAACGGAGGGAGTATATTTTACTGTTACCTGTGATTTTCTATATTTACAAGTTATGCAATTGCATATTTAGTTTTTTTTTTACTTTTTCATGATAATGTCGCTATTTTCATTGAATACAGTTAACTTACTAAAGTTCTTATATGTTCAATATATATGCGTTCTTTCAGGTATATAAGGAGGGACCAATTAGATGCTGGGTTTCCTCTTTTTGAATCGGAATCTCTAAAGTGGCCTGGCTTTGTTGAGTTTGATGATGTAAATGGAAAAGTACTCACTTACTCGGCCCAGGATGGGTATGCCTTCTTAAACATTCGTCACATTATAATGTGCACTAAACAATGTTTACTGTTGTAATGGTCAATACTTTTTCTGGCAGTATCTACAAGGTTTTTGATCTGAAGAACTATTCCTTTCTATATTCAATACCTGATACCAATGTGCAGGAGATAAAGATTAGGTCTGCACCCTTTTCCTTGTTTATTATATTTTTCGTTTTCATATTCGAACCATGTTAAGTTATTCCTTTGATTTCTCCTTTCAGTCCAGGAATTATGCTCTTAATATATGATCGAACGCCAAGTTATGTTCCTTTGAGGATATTATCTATTGAAGATGGAAAGCCACTCAAATTATTCAAGCACTTGTTGCACCGCGGCAAGAAAATTGATTTTATTGAGCAATTCAATGAGAAGCTCCTTGTGAAGCAAGAAGACGAGAACCTTCAGATACTTGATGTATGGCACGATACATCAGTTTATTATACTTATCTTGTAACTTTTACTGTTTTGTAAGCCTAATAGCTTCTTCTTCATGAAGGTACGAAGTTCTGAGCTAATTGAAATCAGTATTGAGAAGTTTATGACCCCGTCAGCATTCATTTTTCTGTATGAGAACAATCTCTTCTTGACATTCCGAAACAGAACAGTTGCTGTATGGAATTTCCGAGGAGAGCTTGTTACATCGTTTGAGGACCATTTGCTATGGCATCAAGATTGTAGTACCAACAATATTTACATTACAACCGACCAGGATCTGATTATATCCTACTGTAAATCCGATGCAGCGGCTGATGACGGTACAGGTGCACCCTAATTTCTTCTCCAACAATTAAATTGCATTATTTGTGTCCAACTACTTCCTGTCATTTGGATAGTCTGCCCACAGTGGCAAGTTGTACTTGCATGTATGCTCTGTCATCTACGGATTGCTAATATCAATATATTGGGCAGTTATACAAAGATAAGATATGGTATATGACCAAATAAATGTGATTAAATTCATTTGGTTTTGTACAACTAGTTATGGAAAATTATCTTAACTCAAGTGATGCACATGCAGCTTCTTCAATTGGATCCATCAACATGAGCGACATTATGACTGGCAAGTGCATTGCCAAGATTGCAGCGAATGATCCTGCCCTTAGTATAGCCCCTCGCAAGAATGGTAGCCCTTCAATCTGGAGTAGTATCCCAGAAGCTCTGGAGGATGTCACAGCACTGTTCTACGACGAGGACAGGAACGAGATCTACACTGGCAACAGTCAGGGGCTGGTGCATGTATGGTCCAGTTAGGTGGTATATATATACATGTCACTTTTTGATGTGATGAGAAGATTGGATGCATTCAGTGCTGCATTCTGTATCATCTCCGGGTTTGGTTACCTCTGCAGTAGATTGTAATTCCTGGGGGGCAGTATGAGAAAATGTAGTTCCCTGTAAATATTTTGTGTGATAGTGTTATCTACCATGCAATAGTTAGTTTAGAAAAAGCTCATCTACAGCTTTCTGTAGGAACCTTGTGCTATTTTTCATTTATGTCCATGAAATGATGCGTTTTCAACAAATTTACATGTTTCTTGACTCTGGTAATCATCTTTGGAATTTACTGAGAGGGCATAACTATGCTATGTACCCACTTCATTTGCGTTGAGAAGAAATAAGTACTCCCTGTCCCATAATATAGGTCGTTTTTGCAAGCTAACATAGATTGTTAAAACGTCTTATATTATGGGACGGAGGGAGTACAAGAGAAGCTAATTTTTTTTAAATAATACATTTTTTTTATTAATTTGCATAAATATTACGCTCAAAAAATAATTTTTGAAAATAATACACCGTCGGCCCGCAGCAGGCCGAGTGGGCCTAGTCGGTCCACAACAGGCTGACTGAGACCCTATCGGCTTGCTGTTGGCCGATTGGCCTGTCGGCCACCAGTTCAGGTCCAGTCGGCCAGTAGTGGGCCGACAGGGCCTAATTGGCCAGCTGTGGGCCGACAGCGACTAATTGGCCAGCTGTGCGCCGACAGGGACTAATTGGCCCGCTGTGGGCTGACCGGTGCATGCCACCATTTTTTTCCCGAACGATCATTGGATTTTTTTATAAACTGTGACGTATTTCGTGTAACCCTTTGCCCATAATATTTTCCCGCCATATGTTCACGCCAACTCTTTCCCGCCACCCGTTTTCCGCCATATATTCGCGCCAACTCTTTCCCGCCATATGTTCGCGCCAACTCTTTCCCGCCATATGTTCGCGCCAACTCTTTCCGCCACCCGTTTCCCGTCATATGTTCGCGCCAACTCTTTCCCGCCACCTGTTTCCGCCATACCGCAGTCGTTCTTTCCCGCCATTTTCTCATCCCTACCTATAAAACCCCCTTCAGACAGAGGAGGATAAGCATTCCAGTGTAGTGTAGTTGAGATGTCCCATTATCCTTTCGATCGTAGTTTTCACCCTGAGATGAGCAGGACTCTTCTGAGGCTAGTTACCGATTTCAGGATGGACAATAGGATAGTCCCATGGGACGAACTCACCGGTAGTGACACCATAATGAATGAGTTGGCTCATGAATTACGTATGTCTGGGTGGCCTGAAAGGACCTATGAGGAGGTACGTATAGAACTTCTTAGGTTGCATGCAAGGTGGAAGAAGGTAGTGGAGCCGGAGAGTGAAACTTTCAGAAGGGCTGCAGAAAAGCATCTCTTGCAGCTTTCCTGTTCCTCACCGCTGCATCTCTTGCAGCTTTCCTGTCCCTCACGTGTCTCTGCGTGCACACATTAAGTCTGTCGCGTATCAAATTGTACCTCCATAGCTGGTTCTGCTTGCAGAGTTTTTTGAACAGATTCATCAGGTTCTTATTTCTAAACTGCGAGAAGAAATTAGCCCCCAGATGGCGCATGCACCAACGGCTCTGCAAGTCCTGCCATGGAACTTGTTCCTCAGGGCCTGGGTTTGTCAGTGTCCTTATCGCACTGAGTATACCTGCATGCCTATCATGAAGGATGCACACATTGGGCTTCTCATTCACAACTGATATTTTCAACTGCCTGAAGAACCATGTCCAACTTTCAATGTTCTCACTCTCCACAAAAGCAAATGCGAGTGGGATGACTTGATTTTGGCCGTCTTGACCTATGGCTGTTAGGATCTGACCCTTGTACTTGCCTGTGAGAAAAGTACCGTCAACACATATCACCGGTCGGCAATGCCTGAAAGCTTCGATGCATACACCGAAAGAGAAGAAGAGACGATGCAACACCCTCACAGTTGGGAACTCTGGCATGAACATGTCTTGGATATCGATATATGTGCCTGGATTCCGCTGCTGCAGGGTGTGGAGGAGCTGGACAACAGAGTCATATGCATCAAAATAAGAACCAAATCTTCTCTCAAGCGCCGCATGCTTAGCCCTCCAAGCCTTGCCATAAGAAATTCTGTACTTGAACCTGGCGAAGACTTTTGTTTGGACTGCCTTCACTTCCATAGCTTTGCCCTGCACTATCTCATCGTAAAACAACCGAGCAATAAGCGTCGATGAAAGGTTGGCATGATCATGAGGGATGCAGGGAATAAGACAACTATGATTAACTAAGTCACTTATCACCCAACTTGTGCCATACTTAGGGAGAAAGCCGTGCACCCTGGCGGGATAATCTGCGTTCTTGCATACCATTGTCAGGAATTTCTGACTAGACACCTGAGCTGTGAAAACCCTTTGCGTGGACATTGCCCAGTTAATTATTGCATCTTTTAGGGCTTGCTTGTTCGGATACATAGCACCCGTCGCAATATTGTTCTGGTGATATTGCCAGGCTGAATCATGTCCATCATTCACGGTCATTGCAGATGAGAAGTCATGATTCCACGATGCAGGATTCGGGACCTCCTCTGCATTTTCTTCTTCATCTGACTCGTCAGAATCATCGACATGACCCCTTTCAACATCGGTGTCTTCTTCTTCCATCTGGTCCTGCATGTGCCCATCTACCTCGTCAGCGTCCACCTCGCCATTGTAATCACCATCGGCATTTCCTACTTCTACCTGACTACTCTGCCCTGGTTCATAACCATAAGCATTTCCTCCTTCTACCTGACTGCTCTATCCATGTTCGTAATCATCATCTCCAGCATTTGACATAGATAACCGCCTCCCTACACTGCTATGACCAGGATCGTAGCCACCCTCGCCTTCATGTGCAGTGACCTCCTTCATGACGGGAAGCACTAAAGCAACAGGATTGCATCCCCTTCGTTCACAACCTTGTAACCACCGCACCCATTCGGAGTCTCGCTCTATCGGCCTCAAATAAAAGTAAATTATTGAACTTGACCGTGTCCACAATGCATGAACACCGACGGTGTGTGTTTCAGTATCAAGACCTAAACTTGCCGCAATCCATTCTTTCAACTGACTGACTGACCATGTTTGAGGTGCGCTCATTGGCACATCTATATGAGTAAATTCACTCAAATCTGCTCCCATCTCAGTTGTTTGGACAGTACCAGGACCATAGCAAAATCTGAAGTTCACTACATCGGACATCTCGGCTCACCTATTTTTTTCAACAACGAAATATAGGTATTAAGCAACAACTTAATATACCCCCACTAAGAAATATTAGACATGTCTATATATTAGCTAGCTATATATTACAGAATATTAACGGAGTAACTAATACCATTGAAAAAAATAGCGCTATATCGCCGCTAATAGCACGCTATAGCATATAGAGAATTGTCTCGCTAAAATAAATCAATGTACTACCGGAGCATTATAGCACGCCAATAGCATATTTTCAGGGGTGACGCTATTTTCTATAGCGCGCTATTTTTTTCATTGACTAATACTACCGGAGCAACTAAAATATTTTTACACAACTAATTAGTTAACATCTAAATATATTTACGTATACTACCGGAGTAACTAACAATAATCACACACCTAATTTATTTCACATCGAAACATATTAACAAATACTACCGGAGCACCTACGAAAAATAAAATGTTGGTTGAAATATACCCTTGAAGCGTGCGTGCGAACGACGAACGACGGCCTTCAATCACCGGAATCGGAGCGGGAAACTCCACCAAACTGCCGGAGCTTCACCTCCACCGCCTCCACCACACTGCCCCAACTTCTCCACCACCACCTCCACCTCCACCGCCGCAACAAGCTCCACCAATGAGCTGGAAAAAAAACTCCACCTAAATGCTCACCATGACCGCCACGAGCTACCCCATCAGTAGATCGAGGTCTCTTTTGGTTGCCCTAACTGAGTAGAATCCATTCACGGTGCCAAATCCGCAAATAAATGGTTCATTTAGGTGTAGAAATTGAGGGCATTTTGGTGTACAGAGAGGAGAAGGAAAGAACAGAAGAAGAACCCTCGCATGCGTGGGAGGAGGAAGAAGAGGCAGGGAGCCTGCCGTGCCGCGCGAGGTGGGTCCACACCCTGTCGGCCCGCAGCTGGCCGATCGGCCCGCGGTAAGCCGATAGGCCTGCGGTAAGCCGACAGGGGCTCGCCCCGTGACCGCCGGGCCGACAGCTCCCTCTCTCCCCCTCGCGACGTGGCCTGCCCAATCCGCGCGCGACACGTCGCAGGCTGGCCAGCTGTCGGCCAGCTACTGGCCGAGTGCACCCAGTCGGCCTGCTGTGGGCTGACTAGGCCCAGTCGGTCCGCAGCGGGCCGACGGTGTATTATTTCTGAAATTCTTTTTTTAGCGTAATATTTATGCAAATTAATAAAAATAGGTATTATTTAAAAAAATTAGCACAAGAGAAAGGGTGCCAAAGTGTGTCTCTTCTTGTACCTTGAGCGTGTTTGTGTGTCTTGTATCCTGGGAAAGCAATCAGGTGGCGGCCTGTGTAGACCCAACAGGTGACTTGATTGGTGCCTGTGATAGGCGGGTTGAGTGATTGTAACATCAGCATAATGGTGCCTGTGATAGGCTGGTTGAGTGATTGTAACACCAGCATAAGTAAATTTGGTCATCGCCTCCTGCTACCTGAGCATTTTCAGTTCTAATTCAAGTTCTGTAACCAACAAAACGCACAGCGAGTCTAAGAGCATCTTCAGCCGCGCCCTCAACAAGGTCCCCAGGCGATATTTCGGCCGCCGGCGTCGAAAAATCGACCCAGTCGCGTTTTTAAAGGCCTTTTTTTGCCGGCTCAGGCCGAAATTGGCGCCGGCGGACCTAGGCCGAACCCAGCACGTTGGGGGCGCCGACCGAATCGTTTTTGGCGCGAAAGTCGGCGGGCCCTCCTTGGCAGCGACTCGGCTCTTCTCGCCGCTTTATCGTCCTCATCGCCTCGGTTCCCGCGGCGAATCAATGCCAAAGCTGTCACAGGCTGTCGCGCCGGTCAGCCTCCTCCATTGATGCCTCACGGGCGGCGCAGTGAAGACCGGACGATGCGCGTCCCTCGCCCGCCACGCGTAACATGGCGGCCATGCGTACGCGCGGCACCTCCGCCTATATAAGCCGCCCCCAGCGCGCCGGTGACGCACAGACTCTCCATCGCCGACGCCCCGTTCCTCCCCCGTCCCTCCCTCTCCTCTCGCCGTTCCAGTTCAACCATGGCCGAGCGCTTCCCAGGCGACGGCGCGGCAGCGAACGGCTTCGGTCGCCGCCACCTCCACGAGGATGAAACTCGGCTCCTCTATGAAGCCGAGTACCCGGTCTCGCCGGGCATGCGGGTGCCCGGGGCGTGGAGGATCAGCGCCGGCGGGGTCCCGGTGCCACCACCGCCCACCGGAGCGACACGACATGCGGAGATCGCGCGTATCCGCGCCTCTCTGCCGCGGGCGGTGAGGGAAGGCCCACGGTACGTCCCCGACAGCCCGCTGTGGGAGCCCTACTTCCGCCGCCGCCATGCCGAGCAGCTCGAGGCCACCAACGGCGTCGTGCCCTCCGGGAGGCTCAACTCCGAAGGCCGCCGCCGATGGTGGGGCGTGCCCGGCCGCACGCTGGAGGCCGTCCTCGAGTACATCAAGGGCGGCAACACGCCCAGGCTGGAGTACCCCGCTCCCCCGTCCTTTTCCTGCCGGCGTGGGAGCTCGTGGACGGCGAGGCGCATGGACCCGGGTGCGTCCTCCTCCTTGTCCGTTCGCTCGACCGGCTCTCCCAGCCTCCGCCCCGTCAAGCCGGAGCCCCAGGACACGCCGGTCATCCACCGCACCCGCAGCTCCGGCGTCCGCATCGCCGACTCCTCCCCCACCTTTGGCCACCTCGCCCTCGTTAGGCCGAAGGCGGAGCCCGGCCTCCCCGCGGAGTACGAGGCCATAGTCCGGCGTGGCTTCTCCGACGAGGAGGCCCTAAAGTGGGCGCGTGATGACTACCTCCATGACGAGATGGTCCGGCAGCGCTGAGCCCTGGAGGAGATAGCCGCCCGCAAGCGTGGGCGCGAGGACGAGCATGGCGTGGTGATCCTCGACAGCGACGAGGACGAGGACGCCCCCGGACCGTCCAACCCGCCGCGCCAACCTGGGGAGGGGTGCAGCAGGGATGGCGGCCGCGGAGGAGGCGACAACGACGACGATGACAACGGCGACTACACACAGTTCTACAGGCTCCTCGGCATGTAGAGCTTCAAGGGCGGCGGGAGGCGAGGGCAACGACGGGCCGCGGCGAGTAGCTTTTTTTTTTCTTTTTCTTTTTGTAAAATATTTTAAATATGTATGAACTCGCGGAAGTTTGGATGAATTTGTGCCTAGTTTGTGGTTTTCAAATAAATCGTGGGCGCCGCGACTGGGGGCATCACGCCCCCAGCACACGGTTTTCGCCGGTGCGCCCCAAGGGGGTGATTTTAGCGCCTCCTGGGGGGCCAACGGCTAGATATGCTCTAAGGGCCCTCTTTCCACTTCTCTGTTGTTCCGGGTGGGATGGGCTGAGGACCCTAGGGCTTCGGTTCGGTGGTGGTAGGGTTAGACATGAATTTAGTGTTAGCTTTAGTTCGGCGGTGGTGAGATGATGACGGGGCCGTTGGCATCGAATGAGATATTCCTCCCTTGTCCTTATTCCGGTGATGCTTCTTCGTATCGTCAGATGGTGTGTCCTTAGATCTGGTTTTCCAAGTCAGGTGTTTTTTCTATAGGTTTATCTTGGTCGCGCCGTCCTGTGTTCTTTGGCTCCAGCTCTGGCGGATGAAGATTGGCCATTCTTAGCCTCAACGGAGAACGTGTGAGAGTTGTCTTCTCCAACTGTATCTGGCCGAAACCAGGGCATTTTACGTGCCATCTTGGACAATTTTCTTTTCTTTTGAGGCGGCAATTCGCTACGCAAATCATAGTCGCCGGCATTTTCTGGTCTGCATCGACGACTTTCTGGCTTGTGCTTCTACAAGCTCTTGGGTTTAAACAGGTTTGCTCTGTTGTGACAAAGGCCAGAAGGCAGCAACGAGCTTTTCTTATGGCGCGTCGCTAGTGGATGCAGGAGGAAGAAACTTTCACCTCTCAAAGATTTGGATGTATTTTTCATTTTTCAATAAGAGTTTTTGTAGGAGTTTGTGCTACTTAATCTATGGCCTTGGTCTTTTTCCATAAAAAAATCTAGCCGCCTGCTTCTTCTTTTTTTTTGAAAAGGAGGAGGACCCCCGGCCTCTGGATCTGGACGATGCATGCAACTACTTTATTAATTATTCAATCAAGACCTTACAAAGTCATACAATAGTAAGACTAAAGCCACCGTCTAGGCAACATCTGTCGCTACTACTATCCAGTTGATGTAGGGATGCTGATAGCCTGGGCCTAATATCAAACATACCTCGCAGCAAAACTTAACATCTAAGACCCGAGGTCCCAACCAGGACGCCTGCCAGGTATGGGGCACCCACCAGTCCGACGCACTCCTCAACCAGGACGCCTGCCGGGTATGAGGCCGCCACAGCCACCTGCCACCAATCCATCTTCAGTGTTGTATTGCTGCATCTACCTTGCCCGGTCTAGCTGCCGTCGACGCCACCACGACGCCAGACAACGCCACCATCCCGCGCTCGTCCATCATCACACGCCCACCGGCGAGACCCCGCTTCTCCATGCCGCTGAGTCACGCCGTTGTCGACATGCTAGATGCCATGCCGCTCATCTGACGCGAAACACCACCTGTTGCCACTGGTCCCATTCCCTCCGCATGCAGTTCCTCAAACCAAGCACCCAAAAGCCCCAGGCGGCGCCTCCAAGAAGGGTACAACACACACAGTGTCGCCGCCGCCCAATCTAAGGAGATTTAGGGTTTTCACCCGGGCATGGGGTTGGGGTGGAGGGCAGGGACCTCGACGGCGCCTGCAAGGAGGAGAACGGCGACCCTGGTCATCGCCACCATCGGGATGAACGAGTCATCCAGAGTTTCCTCAGGTCTGATGCCACCTCTACCAGCCCCCGCAAACGCACCGAGACCGACGACTGCGATCGTAAGCCACCAAGTGCAGCGGGAGAGAGCCAGCAGCGCGGAGGAGATCCACCGGTGACTCACCACCCATGCAGTCAAGACGCCGTCCATCCACCCCCCGCGTACGACGCCAGCCGAGGGCGCCGCCGCCATGCCTAACGGAACCACCGCCCCTGGCCCAGGTCCCTCCATGAAGGCCCGACGAGATCCGCCACGAGCGACGAGATCCGGCACCGCGCGGCCGACGCCATCGCCCAAGCCCGTCGTCGACCGATCCCGCCACCGAGAGCCCGCACGCCGCCGGGAGTCCCACACCCATGGATCTGGGCACCCGTGCACTGCCGCGAGTCCGCTGCCACCGGGATCCACCACACCGTCGGGAGGGCCGCACCCCGCGGATCAGGACGCCCACGCCGCCGCAGATCCGGGAACGGGAGGAGAGACCATCCGCCGTTGCCGTCACACGCATAGGTGCTTCTTAACCCGGTTGAAGCACCAAAATGTCATTCTATAGCGTTCACACCATGTGTCTGGATGTAACATCCCAATTTTCAATTTGGATGTTAATCATTAGGTCATCATATGCATCCATGATTTGAGCATTTTTGAATTTGATTTATTTGGACATTTTTGATCCAAGAGGCCTTAAGCAACTCAAGGACCATTTGAGAGAGTTGGAGGTTTTCATAAAATTTCATTTTTGAATTTTCAAAATTTGGTAATTTGGATCAAGGTGATTTTTATCTGAAATTATTTTTCCAATTTTTTGAAAATAAACAAAATAATGAGAGAAGATAATATGACTTCTTCAATACAACGAGGAAATAATGGACATTTAATTTTGAATAAAAATATATTTTATTTGAATTTTATTCGGTTAAGTTAGGGAAAAATTGCATTTTAGCCCAGAAAAATATTCACTTTATCCTAAATATTAGGAGAGGACCATGAAAATTATTTTTGAGATTTTAGGATTTTTTTTATTTTATTTTGGATTTTTTTTCTTTCTGTCTGCGGCGATTTTTTTTAAATCGCACGTGCCGACTGGGCCGTCCCAGTCGAAGCCAGGCCAAGGCCCGAGCCGCCGCCGCCTTCCCCACTCGCGCATCGCCCGTGTCCTCGCCGGACTCCGGCTAGGAGTCCGGGTCGGAGCCGCCTCCCGCCGACCCCCTCCCCAAGTCGGCCAGCCCCCTCCCTTTATAAGCCGACCCCGCCGCCCCTCCTCCTCCCAAGTCGCCGCCGCCCCGAGCCGCCCGCACCGCGTCGCCGCTTGCCGCCGCCCACCCCGTGCCGCCGCCGCCAGTCCGCGCCGCTGCCGACGCACCACCCCGCCGCCGCCTCGCGTTGCCGGAACCTCGTCGAAGTTTGCCGCCGCCGCCGGTTTTTTTCCCGAACCGGTATAACTGCTAAAACCCGCCCGGTTTTTATTTAGTTCGGTTTTATTTTTTTAGATCGGTTTATTTATTAGGTTAATTTATTTAGTGATCATTCGCCCGTTTGGTTCTGTTAGCGAACGAATTCGTTCGTTAGTCTCTGTTAGTGGACGTTCGTCCGATAGATTTTTCTTTTTCACTTTATTTTTCAGCCTGGGACCTATCCGTGATTAGTTTTCTTACAGATTAGTCTCTGATCTTTAAAACCTCAATACTTTTTGCTCATTTATCCAAATCCAGTGAAACCAACGCCAAAATCTTCGTCTTGATCCCCTCTGTCCAGATAAACAACGTGAACATGATTTGAAAATTTTAAATTTGGTTTCAAGAAGATTTGAATTTGAACTTTTTTGATCGTAGTTTGAGTTTTGTAACTCCGATTCGATTGACTCTTTTTGCAAATCGAAGCTCTTCACTTGAACTTTTTGGTTTAGACCTTTTCTTTTGGTTTCACCCTTGCATCTTATGCTTGAGTGCTTATGTATGCCATTGTTTGTTCACGGTAGAGTTTCCGGAGTGCGAGGCTTGCTACTACGAAACTCTAGGGTTTTTCGATCGTCAGCAAGGCAAGTAACACTTTGATCATATCCCTTTATTACCCAGTTTTATGCATTAGTTTCAACCCTCAAACATTGCATGAGTAGGATTGTGAACATGTGGATTGGGAAGTAGTTGATGAGGTAGGAACTTATTGTCTTTTTATCAACCTCGGGATTTACACGTTATGCTCATATTGCTTAGCCATGATCGTAGACGTGGATTGGTATGTGAGATTCATGAAAGATGTGAGAGTTAATATTTAACTAAGGGAAACTTAAGGTGGCTACTTTAATACACATCTGGGTGGATTAGTTATGGGCACCTAGAGCAATCTAGTGTTGTCCTAGGATATCCCGGAGTACCCGTGTGATCATCCTATGGAATGCAACCTAGGCTCAAAGGGATCGTAATATTATTCATGCTTAGAAAATTCCATGTGCAGCCACAAGCCATTATGGGCTCTGGCATAGTTGAGTAAGTTGTGTGACCTCTTTCAGTGGTAGGCCAACAGATGTAGGGGAAAGTAGGTGGTAGTGTCTACCCAGAGTAAAGAGTTAATGCTTTAGAAAGACTATGTCTTGATCATCCGATCATGGATGTGGTCGAGTCTTGTGGGGAAAAGTGCGCAAACCTCTACAAAGTGTATAAACTAATCATGATTAGCCGTGTCCCCGGTTATGGACATCTTGAGTATCTGGTATTTGAATTATTGATTGATCTCATCACTTTACTTAATGAATTTGTTGGGTTATTAATATTATTTTGGGATTGAGTTGGAGGAACCTTCTCAATAATGACATAAACTTTGTAGTTCAATAAAATCTATTCCTTTGTGGTAGGGAAAAATCAGCTTTATGCAAATGGTAACCGTAGAGCCTCCACCAGCCAAATATGCATGTAGTGATAGTTGTTATTCTGTTCATTGCTCTATAGTGTTATCTTGCCAGCATATTCCATGTGCTGACCTACACGGCTGCAACGTATCATGTTGCAGAATTTTCAAACGAATAGTAAAGTGCGATAGGTCATTATCATGCACTCAATTTTGCCGTGGAGTTGGATGGATTCATTTATGTTCGAAGCTTCCGTAGTTATCTTATTTAGATAGCCTTCAGCCATATTATTGTAATAAGTACTCTTTTCAAGACACTCGATGTAATAAGTGCGTGATTGAACTCTGCAATAAATCCTCGAGTACCGTGTGTGTCAGCAATACCGATCCAGGGATGACACTTAAGCACAGAGACTATGATCCATTGGGATCGGGTCGCTACAAGATGGTATCAGAGCACACGCTGACTGTAGGACACGATCACTAGGAAAAAGCCACATGATACTCTTCTCTACTCATTTCTAACTCTTCTCCATTTCTACTCTATAGATGTCAGACCCAAGGAACAAGTTCACTCAACCGGATGACGACACACCTTTCGGACGACACTTGAAGGAAGTCACTAGGTACCTGAACATCAGCATACCAAAGCTTCACCGGAAACTTCACCGCCACTTTACCAGAAGAGGAGCGCTGGACGATTCAAGTTCATGTTCCAGGAAGGACTTTTGCACCAATTACCGAGCCCATCGAGTTTTCCTTTGATGCACCAACATGGAGTTTAGGAAAGAGCATGGCTGCCCACATCGCCATTGGACGCATAGGCGAAGTGTACAACAAGGATCTTAAGGACACCATCTACCAGATATGTGGACACCGAGATGAGCAATCAGAGATGATTCACACCAGGAAGGATAAGTCCATTGCAGCCTATATACAGGAGTTGAACTAGCATATTCGACGCTACGAGAATCAGATGTGCGCCAACATGATAGACACGAAGAAGATGATGACCCGGAACATGGAGCTGGAGGAAGAACTCAAGTCTACACACGATGGATATGAAGAAGAAATTGCTGTACTACTGGAGAAGAATGAAGACCTGAAGAAGAAGCTAGGAACATTCATGGGGGATCCTGAACCTGAAGTGGACATTCGTTCAGAAGATTACATCATACTAGACGACACAGACTCTGACCCCGACAGCGATGATGATTATGAAGACGAAGCTGAAGAAGATATTATGGAGTCTTCCACCGATCAAAATTTCTAGTCGACCACCATATTACGATTAGAGTACTTCCATGTATATAGTTATAGTCCGCGAGGTTTTGTAACAGTAGCTTAGATCGAATGTATGAATCTTGTTTGAATTGAGTGGTGTGAAATGAATGTGTTTGTCTCATGTGCATATGGGTAGTGAAATATCTCTTTAGACCTCATTCTATTCTGTTCTCACCCCTCTAAACCTATCAGATGCCTTCGAGACATGACCCCGCATTCGCCTTTCCACCGAAGCTCACTCAATTGATCCAACAGCAGAATGCCTTGATGCAGTTGCTAGTACAGAACCAAGGCAACAACAACAACAATAACAACCCACCGCCACCACCCCTAGTTGACAACTTAGCCCATTTTCTAAGGTTGAATCCGCCGGTGTTCTCTAGTAGCACCGAGCCGATCGTTGCCGATGACTGTCTCCGCAAGATTGGAAGGGAGCTGACCACCGTAGGTTGCACAGATGCTGAGAAGGTGCGCTTTGCCACACATCAACTGGATGGACCTACAACCTCATGGTGGGAGAACTACACCGCCACTTTCCCCGTGGCCAATGTCACTTGGGATCAGTTTCAGCAAGCATTCCGCACTGCACATGTATCAGCTAGAGCTATGAGTATGAAGAAGTGTGAGTTCCGCAACTTACGCCAGGGGAATCGTACTGTGGTGCAGTACGTGGATGAGTTCAGCAAGTTAGCACGCTACACCCCAGATGATGTGGCCACAGATGCCGCGAAGCAGGAGAAGTTTCTTGAGGGGATGAATGATGAGCTGAGTATGCAGTTGATGGTGGCAACATTCACCAACTACCAGGAGCTGGTAGACAGGGCTCTCATAATTGAAGGCAAGCAGCAGCAGATAGAGAACCGCAAACGGAAGTATGTACAGGGAAAGTACAACTCTGGAGCCCAGCAGAAGCCTCGTTTTACCCCGTACTCGGGAGGACACACCCATCATAACCATGGAGGCCATTCTCACAATGGAGGAAGTTCACACAACCACGGTGGCCCTAAGAATGGCAATGGGAATGGAGGAAACACTAGTCAGAACTGTTCCAACCCTGCTACACTCGCCAAGAAGGATCTAAGTCACATTACTTGTTTCAAGTGTGGGAAGACTGGACATTACGCCACCGAGTGTCCTGAAGCAAAGAATGGAAATGGCAACGGAAACTCAGTGAAGAAGCCAAATCCCTTCACCAAAGGTCAGAACCACATCAACATGGAGGAAGTTGAAGATCAGCCTGACGCAGTGATTGGTAAGTTTTTGATTAAGTCATTTACCACCCTTGTTCTTTTTGACACTGGTGCATCACATTCATACATATCAAGGGGATTTGTGGACAAGTTTAAATTACCAACCTTAGCCCTTAGGTCACCCATGTTAGTAAGCTCACCAGGAGCGGAGTATATGGCCAGCCGATGGTGTGATCGGTTGCCACTGACCATTGGTCAGCATGTTTGCCCCCCAGACCTAATTATTTTGGAATCACAAGGATTGGATATAATACTAGGCATGGACTGGCTATCGAAGTATGGAGGAAACATTAATTGTGCTAGTAAGTCAATTCTCCTCACCACCCTAGAAGGTAAACGGACCAAGTATGTGCCTAGGCATGCGCCAAGGAGGACTCAAGTAAATTCACTCTCGGGAGTTGTTCAAGAGGAAGTGCCAATTGTGAAGGATTATCCCGATGTATTTCCGGAGGAACTACCCGGCATGCCACCAGATCGAGACATAGAGTTTTTGATAGAGCTGTTACCAGGCACCGGACCAATATCTAAGAGACCGTATCGGATGCCTGCAAATGACCCGGAGGAGATTAAGAAGCAGATTAAGGAGTTATTGGAGAAAGGTTATATTCGACCAAGTTTATCACCGTGGGGAGCCCCAGTGCTCTTAGTTGAGAAGAAGGATGGATCCTTGAGAATGGTTGTTGATTATCGTGCATTGAATGAGGTGACAATCAAGAACAAATACCCACTACCGATGATCAATGATTTGTTTGACCAGCTGCAGGGAGCTAAAGTATTCTCCAAGATCGATCTTCGATCAAGATACCACCAGCTGAAGATCCGAGAACAGGATATACCTAAGACAGCTTTACCACAAGGTACGGGCTATATGAGTACACGATCATGTCTTTTGGCTTGACTAACACCCTTGCCTACTTTATGAGCATGATGAATAAGGTGTTCATGGAATTCTTGGACAAGTTTGTCGTGGTGTTCATAGATGATATATTGGTATACTCGAAGAATGAAGAAGAACACAAGGAACATTTGCGCTTAGTTCTCGAGGAGCTCAGGGAACATCAGTTATATGCCAAGTTCAGCAAATGTGAGTTTTGGTTGAAGGAAGTTGAATTTCTTGGACATGTTATATCAGGAGAAGGTATAGCAGTAGACCCTTCCAAAGTTCAGTCTGTCACTGAGTGGTTGGCACCCACCTCAGTTGGAGAGATACGCAGTTTTCTTGGACTCGCAGGATACTATCGGAGATTCATTGAGAATTTTTCCAAGATTGCGAGGCCCATGACGGAGTTATGGAAGAAGGACACCAAGTTCAAATGGACCGAAGAATGTGAGGCCAGTTTTCAGGAGTTGAAGATACGTTTAGTTACAACCCCCATGCTAATTCTTCCGGATATACGCAAGGATTTCCAAGTATATTGTGATGCTTCTCGCCAGGGACTTGGAGGCATACTTATGCAAGACGGAAAAGTTGTTTCATATGCCTCACGTCAGCTTCGACCTCATGAGTTGAATTATGCCACACATGATTTGGAGTTAGCAGCCGTAGTGCATGCACTCAAGACCTGGAGACATTTTCTTATTGCAAACCGTTGTGATGTATACACGTATCATAAGAGTTTGAAGTACATCTTCACGCAGAAGGAGTTGAACCTCAGGCAAAGGAGATGGTTGGAGCTCATAAAGGATTATGATATCAAGCTATATTATCATCCAAGAAAGGCCAATGTTGTAGCAGACGCGTTGAGCCGCAAGAGTTATGCTAATACCCTCATAACATGAGGATTACCTCAGAAGTTAGCCGAAGATCTCAGAGAGCTTCGAATGAAGATAGTTCCAAGAGGTTTTGTTGCATCATTGGAAGTTCAGTCCACATTGTTGGGAAAGATTCAAGAAGCTCAGAAGACTGATAAGGATATTGCAGAGATAAAGGAAAAGATGAGTAAAGGAAAGGCCAAAGGTTTTCGTGATGATGAAACCGAAACTTTATGGTTTGAGGATCGTATTTATGTGCCCAATGACTCAGAGATCAGGAAGTTACTACTTCAGGAGGCTCACGACTCGCCATACTCAATTCACCCAAGAACCAAGATGTATTTGGATTTGAAGGAACGTTTCTGGTGGATAGGTGTAAAGAAGGATATTGCCAAGTATGTAGCCATATGTGATGTATGTTAGAGAGTTAAGGCAGAACATCAGAAGCTAGCAGGATTACTTCAGCCTGTGCCGACACCCGAATGGAAGTGGGATAAGCTTGGCATGGATTTCATCACCGGATTACCTAGGACACGATCAGGCTACAACTCCATCTGGGTAGTAGTTGATCACTTGACCAAAGTGGCTCACTTTATCCCCGTGAAACCACTTATACGAGCACGAAGTTGGCCAAGATATATATGACCAGGATCGTATGTCTGCATGGAGTTCCAAGGACCATCGTAATAGATAGAGGGACACAGTTTACCTCGAAGTTTTGGAATCAATTATAGCAGACTTTGGGTACCAGGCTAGAGTTCAGTACAACCTTTCATCCGCAGACAGATGGACAGACCGAGAGAGTCAATCAGATTCTGGAGAACATGTTGAGAGCTTGTGCGCTAGGTTATGGATCCAGTTGGGATGATAATTTGCCTTACGTAGAGTTCTCGTACAACAACAGCTACCAGGCTAGTTTGAAGATGGCCCCTTTCGAAGCTTTGTATGGAAGAAGGTGCAAGACACCGTTGATGTGGGGTGAAGTTGGACATTGACAATTGTTCGGACCAGATTTAATCAGAGAGTCTAAAGAGAAGGTCAAGTTGATTCGCGATAGACTGAAGGTAGCTCAGTCCAGGTAGAAGAGTTCTGTTGACACTAAACGAAAGGAGGTAGCCTATGAAGTCAGAGACAGAGCATATCTCTGTGTGTCAGCACTTCGAGGATTTAAACAATTTGGAGTCAAGGGAAAGTTATCCCCAAGATTTGTAGGACCATACCGAGTTTTGGAACGCATGGGAGAAGTTGCCTTCAAGTTGGAGTTACCCGAAGGTTTGTTAGGAGTTCATGATGTTTTTCACGTTTCCCAATTGAAGAAGTGTGATGCAGAGATGGCCGATATTCCTATGAGAGATACAGTGCCCCTAGAAGCAATTCAGTTGGAAAGTGACCTAACCTACGAGGAGAAACCCGTCAAGATTCTCGAGTTTGCCAACCGAGTTACACGCAGCAAGGTCATCAAGTTTTGGAAAGTTCAGTGGAGCCACCATACCGTGGAAGAAGCCACCTGAGAGCGAGAAGAAGACCTACGGAAAGACCGACCACACCTTTTTGCTAGCCAACCCGAATCTCGAGGACGAGATTCATTTTAAGGGGGTAGGTTTGTAACATCCCAATTTCAATTTGGATGTTAATCATTAGGTCATCATATGCATCCATGATTTGAGCATTTTTTTAATTTGATTTATTTGGACATTTTTGATCCAAGAGACCTTAAGCAACTCAAGGACCATTTGAGAGAGTTGGAGGTTTTCATAAAATTCCATTTTTGAATTTTCAAAAATTGGTAATTTGGATCAAGGTGATTTTTATTTGAAATTATTTTTCCAATTATTTGAAAATAAATAAAATAATGAGAGAAGATAATATGACTTCTTCAAAACAGCGAGGAATAATGGAAATTTAATTTTCAATAAAAATATATTTTATTTGAATTTTACTTGATATTTTATTCGGTTAAATGAGGGGAAAATTGCATTTTAGCCGAGAAAAATGTTCACTTTGTCCTAAATATTAGGAGAGGACCGTGAAAATTATTTTTGGGATTTTAGGATTTTTATTTTGGATTTTTTTTCTTTCTCTCTGCGGCGAAAATTTTTAAATCACGCATGCCGACTGGGCCGGCCCAGCCGAAGCCAGGCCAAGGCCCGAACCGCCGCCGCCTTCCCCGCTCGCGCACCGCCCGTGTCCTCGCCGGACTCTAGCTAGGAGTCCGGGTCGGAGCCGCCTCCCGCCGCCCCCCTCCCCAAGTCGGCCAGCCCCCCTCCCTTTATAAGCCAACCCCGCCACCCCTCCTCCTCCCAAGTCGCCGCCGCCCTGAGCCGCACCGCATCTTCGCTCGCCGCTGCCGTCGCCGCCGCACAGTGCCACGCCGCCGCCGCCAGTCCGCGCCGCCGCCGTCGCTCGCCGCTGCCGCCGCACTACCCCGCCGCCGCCCCGCATCGCCGAAACCCCGTCGGAGTTTGCCGCCGCCGCCGTTTTTTTCCTGAACCGATATAACTGCTAAAACCCGCCCAATTTTTATGTAGTTCAGTTTTATTTTTTAGATCGGTTTATTTTTTAGGTTAATTTATTTATTGAGTGTTGGCCCGTTTGGTTCTGTTAACGAACGAATTCGTTCGTTAGTCTCTGTTAGCGGATGTTCGTTCGATAGATTTTTCTTTTTCAGTTTATTTTTTGGCAGGGACCTATCCGTGATTAGTTTTCTTACAGATTAGTCCCTGATCTTTAAAACCTCACTACTTTTTGCCTGTTTATCTAAATCCAGTGAAACCAATGCCAAAATCTTCGTCTTGTTCCCCTCTGTCCAGATAAACAACTTGAACATGATTTTGAAAATTTAAAATTTCATTTCAAGAAGATTTGAATTTGAACTTCTTTCGATCGTAGTTTGAGTTTCGTAACTCCGATTCGATTGATTCTTTTTGCAAATCGAAGCTCTTCACTTGAACTTTTTGGTTTAGACCTTTTCTTTTGGTTTTACCCTTGCATATTATGCTTGAGTGCTTATGTATGCTATTGTTTGTTTACGATAGAGTTTCCGGAGTGCGAGGCTTGCTATTATGAATCTCTAGGGTTTTTCGATCGTCAGCAAGGAAAGTAACACTTTGATCATATCCCTTTATTACCCAGTCTTATGCATTAGTTTCAACCCTCAAACATTGCATGAGTAGGATTGTGAACATGTGGATTGGGAAGTAGTTGATGAGGTAGGAACCTATTGTCTTTTTATCAACCTCGGGATTTACACGTTATGCTCATATTGCTTAGCCATGCTCGTAGACGTAGATTGGTATGTGAGATTAATGAAAGATGTGAGAGTTAATATTTTACTAAGGGAAACTTAAGGTGGCTACTTTAATACACATCTGGGTGGATTGGTTGTGGGCACCTGGAGCAATCCTGTGTTGTCCTAGGATATCCCGGAGTACCCGTGTGATCATCCTATGGAATGCCACCCAGGCTCAAAGGGATCATAATATTATTCATGCTTAGAAACTTCCGTGTACAGCCACAAGCCATTATGGGCTCTGGCATAGTTGAGTAAGTTGTGTGACCTCTTTCAGTGGTAGGCTAGCAGATGTAGGGGAAATTAGTTGGTACTGTGTACCCAGAGTAAAGAGTTAATGCTTCAGAAAGACTATGTATCGATCATCCGATCATGGATGTGGTTGAGTCTTGTGGGGAAAAATGCGCAAACCTCTACAGAGTGTATAAACTAATCATGATTAGCCGTGTCCCCGGTTATGGACATCTTGAGTATTTGGTATTTGAATTATTGATTGATCTCATCACTTTACATAATGAATTTGTTGGGTTATTAATATTATTTTGGGATTGAGTTGGAGGAACCTTCTCAATAATGACATAAACTTTGTAGTTAAATAAAATCTATTCCTTTGTGGTAGGGAAAAATCAGCTTTATGCAAATGATAACCGTAGGGCCTCCACCAGCCAAATATGCATGTAGTGATAGCTGTTATTCTGTTCATTGTTGTATAGTGTTATCTTGCCAGCATATTTCATGTGCTGACCTACATGGCTGCAACGTATCATGTTGCAGAATTTTCAGACAAAGAGTAAGGTGCGACAGGTCGTTGTCATGCACTCAGTTTTGCCATGGAGTTGGATGGACTCATTTATCTTTGAAGCTTCCGCGATTATCTTATTTAGATGGCCTTCAGCCATATTATTGTAATAAGTACTATTTTGAGACACTCGATGTAATAAGTGCATGATTGAACTCTGCAATAAATCCTCGAGTACTATGTGTGTCAGCAATACCAATCCAGGGATGACACTTAAGCACATAGACTATGGTCCATTGGGATCGGGTCACTACACTGGACCTCCTTAAGTTCGGATCGAGTGGAGTCGATGGACAATAAGTTGAAGCCTAGGAATAGTTGCTTGATCAGTACATGGATCAACTGGAGCAAGAATGTCGGATGGAAAGTGGTTGCCTATGTTGCCAAGGGAGATGTTCGACCTAGGCCCATGGAGGAAGGAAACATCAATCTGGGCGCTGCTACCTCTTGAGCATGTGTTGGTTTTCCCTTGAAGAGGAAAGGGTGATGCAACAAAGTAACATAAGTATTTCTCTCAGTTTTTGAGAACCAAGGTATCAATCCAGTAGGAGATTACACGCAAGTCCCTTGTACCTGCACAAACAAACAAGAACCTCACAACCAACGCGATAAAGGGGTTGTCAATCCCTTCACAGTCACTTACAAAAGTGAGATTTGATAGAGATAATAAGATACATATATTTTTGGTATTTTTGTATAGATTGGAAAGTAAAGATTGCAAAATAAATGGCGACAGAAATTGCTAGTTGTTGGGAGAATAATATAATGGAGAATAGACCCGGGGGCCATAGGTTTCACTAGTGGCTTCTCTCAAGATAGAAAATTCTATGGTGGGTGAACAAATTACTGTCACAGAAATGGCTAGTTGCTGGGAGAATAATATAATGGAGAATAGACCCGGGGGCCATAGGTTTCACTAGTGGCTTCTCGCAAGATAGCAAATTCTATGGTGGGTGAAAAAATTACTGTCAAGCAATTGATAGAAAAGCGAATAGTTATGAGAATATCTAAGCATGATCATGTATATAGGCATCACATCCGCGACAAGTAGACCGAAACGATTCTGCATCTACTACTATTACTCCACACATCAACCGCTATCCAGCATGCATCTAGAGTATTATGTTCATAAGAACAGAGTAATGCATTAGGCAAGATGACATGATGTAGAGGGATAAACTCAAGCAATATGATATAAACACCATCTTGTTATCCTCGATAGCAACAATACAATACATGCCTTGCTGCCCCTGCTGTCACTGGGAAAGGACACCACAAGATTGAACCCAAAGCTAAGCACTTCTCCCATTGCAAGAAAGATCAATCTAGTAGGCCAAACCAAACTGATAATTTGAAGAGACTTGCAAAGATATTAAATCATGCATAAAAGATTTCAGAGAAGAATCAAATATTGTTCATAGATAATCTTGATCATAAACCCACAATTCATCGGATCTCGACAACCACACCGCAAAAAGAATTACATCGAATAGATCTCCAAGAGAATCGAGGAGAACTTTGTATTGAGATCCAAAGAGAGAGAAGAAGCCATCTAGCTAATAACTATGAACCTGAAGGTCTGTGGTAAACTACTCACACATCATCAGAGAGGCTATGGTGTTGATGTAGAAGCCCTCCATGATCGATTCCCCCTCCGGCGGAGTGCCAGAAAAGGCCCCAAGATGGGATCTCATGGGCACAGAAGGTTGCAACGGTGGAAATAGGGTTTCGTGGTGCTCCTGGATGTTTTCAGGGTATATGGGTATATATAGGAGGAAGAAGTACGTCGGTGGAGCTGCGAGGGGCCCATGAGGGTGGGGGGCGCGCCTCCCCCTGGGCGCGCCCTCCTGCCTCGTGGCCTCCTCGCTTCTTTCTTGACGTCCACTCCAAGTCTCCTGGATCACGTTTGTTCCAAAAATAACTCTCCCGAAGGTTTCATTCCGTTTGGATTCCATTTGATATTCCTTTTTTGTGAAACACTGAAATAGGCAAAAAATAGCAATTTGCACTGGGCCTTTGGTTAGTATGTTAGTCCAAAAAATAATATAAAAATGTATATTAAAGCTCATTAAACATCTAAAACATATAATATAATAGCATGGAACAATAAAAAATTATAGATACATTGGAGACGTATCAAGCATCCCCAAGCTTAATTCCCACTCGTCCTCTAGTAAGTAAATGATAAAAACAGAATTTTTAATGTGGAATGCTACCTAGCATAATTCTCAATGTAATTTTCTTTAGTGTGGCATGAATGTTCAGATCCAAAAGATTCAAGACAAAAATTTAATATTGACATAAAAATAATAATACTTCAAGCATACTAACAAAGCAATTATGTCTTCTCAAAATAACATGGCCAAAGAAAGTTATCCCTACAAAATCATATAGTCTGGCTATGCTCTATCTTCATCACAAAAAGTATTTAAATCATGCACAACCCCGATGACAAGCCAAGAAATTGTTTCATACTTTTGATGTTCTCAATTTTTTTCAATCTTCACGCAATATATGAGCGTGAGCCGTGGACATAGCACTATAGGTGGAATAGAATGGTGGTTGTGGAGAAGACAAAAAGGATAAGATAGTCTCACATCAACTAGGCGTATTAACGGGCTATGGAGATGCCCATTGTCGGTGTCAAAACTGGCGGATCTCGGGTAGGGGGTCCCGAACTATGCGTCTAAGGCGGACGGTAACAGGAGGCAGGGGACACGATGTTTTACCCAAGTTCAGGCCCTCTTGATGGAGGTAAAACCCTACGTCCTGCTTGATTATTCTTGATAATATGAGTAGTACAAGAGTTGATCTACCACGAGATCAGAGAGGCTAAACCCTAGAAGCTAGCCTATGGTATGATTGTATGTTGTCCTACGGACTAAAACCCTCCAGTTTATATAGACACCGGAGGAGGCTAGGGTTACATAAGGTCGGTCACAAAGGAGGAGATATGCATATCCGTATTGCCTAGCTTGCCTTCCACGCCAAGTAGAGTCCCATCTGGACACGGGACAAAGTCTTCAATCTCGTATCTTCATAGTCCAATAGTCTGGCCAAAGGATATAGTCCGGCTGTCCGGAGACCCCCTAATCCAGGACTCCCTCAGTAGCCCCTGAACCAGGCTTCAATGATGATGAGTCCGGCGCGTAGTGTTGTCTTCGGCATTGCAAGGCGGGTTCCTCCTCCGAATACACCACGGAAGAGTTTGAATACAAGGATAGTGTCCGACCCTACAAAATAAGTTCCACATACCACCATAGAGAGAATAATATTTCCACAAATCTAATCTACTGACACGTTTTGGCATCATGACATCAGGCCACGGCCCGGTAATTATTTGAACCATTTTTATTTAACCAGCCCCGCACATAGCGCGAGGCAGTTTCTTGACACGTCTTGTCAAAGCAGAGATCGTGTTCCCCTTATCATGGGATTCTCATCAATACAAACGTGGGTAACCCAACCATGCCTGTTGGTATGACTCCTAGATCTTAGGTAAGTCTCGAATGGCCACGAGGAGGACGCTTGATATTCATCCCCTTTATAAAGGGACAATGCCTTTTCTTTTTTCCCTCCCGTGCTCGATCGAATCCTTCCCCCGCCTCGAGTTCTAACACCCAAAGCCCAGGTCAGGTGCTTCGGACCTTCAATCATGTCCGGATCCAGCCTTCAAGGCCGGTGGATGCCTTCCTCCATCATGGAGGAGGACATCAAGAAGTTGAGGGAGGCCAGATATCTGACCGCCGAAATTTCGCATAGGCTGCCCGCCCGAGGGCAGGTCGTCCCTACTCCCGAACCCAACGAGAGCGTTGTGTTCATCTCCCACTTCCTCCGAGGACTAGGCCTCGCTCTGGATCCCTTTGTTAGGGGTCTTATGTTCTATTACGGGCTGGATTTTCACGATCTGGCCCCGGATCCCCTTCTTCACATCTCGTCATTTATTGTCGTCTGTGAGGCCTTCCTCCGTATTACCCCTCACTTCGGCCTATGGCTCAAGACCTTCGATGTGAAGCCGAAGATGGTCGAGGGGCAGTACGCAGCGTGCAGAGGTGCTCTAATAAGAAAAATTGCTGACGCTCCATGGCCAAAGGGTTCTTTTCCAAAGGTGTCCGGATTGTGGCAACGGGAGTGGTTTTACGTCACAGCTCCCCGAAGTGCCAAGTGGGTAGCTGCCCCCACCTTTCGCTTGGGCCCTCCACCACAACTGATGTCATGGATCAGCAGGGGGCTGAGCTGGGGTCCAGCCAAGGACGTGCCAATACTGCAGAGCCGCATCCGAGATCTCTTTGAGGGAGATTTTAGTCTAGTTATGGTAATGCAAGTTATGCTGGTTCATCGAGTCCAGCCTTGTAAACGCCGGCCCCTCCGCATGTGGGAATTCAACCCGGAAGGACCGCACACTATTCAGAATTTCCTCGGCATGACGCATGAGGAGATGTACAAATTGTTCTTCAGACCCCAAATAGAGTGTCCGAACACTACCGAGGACGTGGGCCTGAGCTGCAACCGCCCCGCTGCCCAAGTAAGTAATCCCACGGCCGAACACACTGTCCTTTTATTTATCATGACATCATTCTGAAGAATCGCTCTTTGACCAGGACTAGATAACAAAGGCGAAGATGATCCGGTGTTCGCCCCCCCTTCCTGAAGGCTTGGACAATCCGGTGCTGGAAAAGATGCTCGAGCTAGCACCTTGTCTAGTGCCCTCAAAGGAAGATGAAGGGGGGAATAAAGAGGGCGAAAGCGGGCCTCCATCGCTACCCATTCCAATCGAGGGAATGAGTGCCTCCACGAGGGAGGATAACCAAGGGGAAGAATCTGACATTCTCTCTCCCCGGGGAAGGAAGAGGGCTACCTCTGAAGATCCGGAAACTAAGGTTTCCACACGGGAGAAGAAATCTCCGCCAGAGGGTCCTGCCTCGGAGGGTATTCTTGCCGTACAATGTACGCGCGGGGATCAGCCCTCTACCGAGCTGTAAGTAATCAAAAAGTACTTAATAGTGAAGATATCCTACCTTACTTCCGAAGACAATAACCGATGCTTGTAAATTGTAGTCCGGATCGCAGCCCTTCTCGACAGAGTTCATCTTCGGGGGATCTTCTTCCGGAGATGATGGAGAGCGAAACGCCTCCCCCGGACTCCCCAGATCAAGAAGCGGGCGACCTTGAAGTGTCGTCGCGAAGGGTATCTCCGGATCCGATATCGCCAGAGGATAACCCTTTGGCTGCCCGGCATCCCCAGTATCCGGCTCCTGAGGAGAGCGACAGCAAGGGTCCGTACTGTGTGCGGTCGGACGCACTGAAGGATCTTCTGGGGAAAGCTGCCGTCTCGGAAGCGCATCGTACGCTAATGGGTACAGTAATTGAAAGGATTTCATCAGCCGAAAGCGGTTTGCATGAAGCTTTTATGAGTCTGCTGAAAGGCTTCAAAGTACGTAAAATAATGTATGCCTTTAATAGTACTGCATACATTAGGTATGCCCATGCAGATAGTAGCCCCTGAGACTCTGGTTGTCGTCGAGAACGGCGGCAAACAGAGGATCATAGTCCCAGGTATTAACCAGACCGCCTTTATGTGTAGGTGGTTGAAGCTCCGGTGGCTAGCCGGACTGATGGGTTTGCCGAACTAAAGCGGCAACTGGATGCGGCAGATGCCGACATTGTGCTTGTCAATAAGCGGCTTGACGAGGCATAGGGTGAGTGATTTTTCTGGTGATCATCACATAATAAGAGCAGCATGATGCCAATATCTTTAATATGTTGTGACTGCAGATGGAGCGGCCACCGTGGAGACCCTTCGGGCGGAGCTTGCCCGAGCCAAGGAGCAAGCAAGGAGTAGCAATGCGGCCGCTTTACAGGCGGCCGAAGAGTTAAGGGCCGAATAGGCCGCACATTGTGGGAGCAAAGAAAAAATTGCCAAGATGGCCGTGGAGTTAAAAGATGTTGCTGACCGTTACCAGCTTCTTGAAGAGGAAAACCGGGCGAAGGCGACGGACCTGGAGAAGGCCCGGGTGGCTGCCAAGGAAGCCTGCTCCAAAATTACAGCGACGGAGGAGGAGCTGAATCAAGCTGCAGATATCGTGTCTGGGAAGCCCTTCTTGTTGCGGACTAAGTTCGGAGATCCGAAGTATGCTCCTCTAGACCGGCTATGGAGTTCTGCGGACGCGTACATGGATTTGGCTGCAAGTGCTGCTGATGCAGCCGAGTACTTCAAGGATCAGAAAGGTCCCGAAGTGGAAAAGCTGTTCTGGTCATAGTTTCACGCTCCAGTCCGTCCGCTGCTGCTGAATGAGCGATTGACCGGTTGGGCCGAGCTCCATAGGTTGTCTGGACTTGCCATGAGGTCCGTTGTGGATCACCTGTGGCCGGGAGGGCCAAGGCCGAGTAGCTACTTTAGCTTAGTGCAACAATTCCTTGAAGCTGTGCCACGCATCGATGCTGTAAAGAGATCAGCGTGCATAGAAGGTGCGCGGATGGCCCTTGCCCGTGTCAAAACATACTGGGCGGAGATGGAGGCCACCACTGTTGCGGCACAGGGTTCGGCCATAGGCCGAGTGGCCGCCGAGCACTACTTTGAAGAAGTCCTTGAAGGCGCTCGTTCGATAGAGGCTCAGTGCTTGAAGAATATTATTTTCTAGTGACATGTAGTCCCATTGTACAAACAATGTTTTATTAAATTTATCAAGGCTGTATTTATACTTTTGCTGGAAAGTGCCTCCTGTGCGGCCGTTTATGTATATATGTATATAACCTGAAAGATGGCAGTCGTCGGCTTCAGCCCCCTCGCATATAATGCGGGGGTGTTCGCAGAAGACGCATGTTCACACTTTATCCAACGTCTTGGTCCATTAAGGAGGTGATAGCGCAACGAACTAGGCAACCAGACTATAATGCTTTAACACTTTCACTTAGCCAGAGGAGTTTGACAGTGGGGCTACTATATAGCCCCTGGTGGCTCCGCGCTCATCCGGATTCGGGGCGCGTACATGCCTGGCCGGGAAACGACCCTTCGTTAAGGCGGAGGAATCCCGAAGATTCCGCTAGGTCATCGAGTGGTTGACCAGTCTCACGCTATATCATGACAGTCAGTTTTCGGCTTTCTCTACTGAGGTGCTCGTCCGGATGAACCAGGGCACAATCGCAGTAGTTCTCCTGGTGCCGCCCTAGCCGATAGAGCGGAACGTAGGGCAGAAAAACACATGAGCCGGGCAAACCCAACATTTGACCAAAGACATGATTCGGAGCTGATGCATATAAGGCCAAACTCGCGACGCCGAACACTCCCTAAGGTATTCGGTCTTTATGATGTAAACCGGGCCTAAACAGTGCCCTTTGTAATAAGCCCCTGGTGTCCAGGTACGTGCATTATTCTGACATGGCCACATGCCAAGACGTCAGCATCCTTCTCAATTGTACTGAGAATCCGAGGGATGCGTATCAACAAGAGACAGTAAAATAGGTTTACGTAGGGTTTTAATCTAAAAAGAATCCTTGGAACGGGTCCCTGTTGCACATCTGCGCCTGTGTCTCCGTTGTGCCGTATTCTGGACGGGTGTAGCACGATGGTCATCTAAAAAAGAAACGAACTTAATTGAAAAGTTGTCGTGCAAAAGGTAGGTTATACTAAATAAACCATGTATAGTTAAAAATGAGTAAAGTTGAGCCTAATTGCCACTTGTTTGCGCGCGTTGAGCCCCTTGTATTGTAATAGGGGTATAGCCATCAAACCTGTATCAATTACATATAGTTGCGCCGGACTCGTCCAGCCGAGTCCGTGGTCTTAACGACCTGTCAGATGGTTTAGTTGGTGAGGCCGCTTAGTGTGCAGCTGCCAAGGCAGCCGCACGGTCTTCCACGCGCAAGGAGCGCTCAATACTTCCATTTGCTATAATGATGCCACGTGGACCGGGCATCTTAAGCGTGAGAGAAGTGTAATGCGGTATTGCATTAAAGCGAGCGAAAGCTTCGCGTCCGAGTAGTGCTTGATAGCCACTTTGGAACGGAGCGATGTGGAACGTTAAATTTTCGCTGCGGAAGTTATCGGGAAAGCCGAATATAACCTCTAGTAGCAGGGAGCCCGTGCAATGGGCCTCTGGGCCTGGCGTTACTCCTTTAAAGGTAGTATTGCTGCGGCTAATTTTTGTTGGGTCTATCTCCATTTTGCGGACTGTGTCCTGATATATCAGGTTTAAACTGCTGCCGCTGCCCATCAGGACTCGTGTGAAGTGGTATCCGTCAATTATTGGGTCTAATACCAAGGCAGCCCATCCTGCACGCCGGATATTTGTCAAGTAGTCCCGATGGTCAAAGGTGATCGGTTGGGACGACCAGTGGTAGGACTCCGCGGTGATAGGCCCTAGGGCATGTGTCACTAGGAGTGTCGCTTTGTTTCTCCCCTTTGTTACATGTAACACGTTTACTGTTTTGACTTCTGGTGGGAATTTCTTCTGTTCCCCAGTGTTTTGCTTGCGAGGCTCGTCCTCGTCTTTGCTTGGTGTATCCTTCCCCTTGTGTTCGGCATTAAGTTTGCCGGACTGCTTGAAAACCCAGCATTCTCTATGGGTATGATTTGCAGTCTTATCGGGGGTGTTGTGGATCTGTTATATTTTATCCAGAATCTTGTTTAGGCTGGATAGTTTGTCTCTGTTGCCTTTGGAGGGCAGCTTTTGCTGACCTGGCCGAGAGCTTATGAATCCGGCGTTTACCGTCGTGCTCTTTGGGCTGTCTTCTTTATTCCGGCGCTTGTTTTTGCTGCGTCGTGACTTCCCGTTTCTGTCCCTGACTTCGGATGTACTTGGGTCGCTGGTGCTGCATCGGGCTAACCAGCTGTCCTCGCCCGCGCAAAAGCGGGTCATGAGGCTTGTTAATGCTGCCATTGTTCTCGACTTTTCTTGGCCGAGGTGTCTGGCAAGCCATTCGTCTCGAACGCTGTGCTTGAAAGCTGCTAAGGCTTCGGCGTCCGGACAGTCGACTATTTGGTTCTTTTTAGTGAGAAACCTATTCCAAAGCTTTCGGGCTGACTCTCCAGGCTGTTGAGTTATATGACTCAAATCGTCTGCATCCGGTGGTCGGACATAAGTCCCTTGAAAATTTGCTCGAAAAGCGTCTTCGAGCTCTTCCCAGCTTCCAATGGTGTTTTCGGGGAGGCTTTTAAGCCAGTGCCGAGCTGGCCCTTTGAGCTTGAGGGGTAAGTACTTGATGGCGTGAAGATCATCTCCTCGAGCCATATGGATATGGAGGATGTAGTCCTCAATCCAGACCCCAGGGTCTGTCGTTCCGTCGTACGCCTCTATGTTTACGGGTTTGAATCCCTCTGGAAATTCATGGTCCAGCACCTCATCGGTGAAACATAGGGGGTGTGCGGAACCCCTGTATTTGGGTGTACCGTGGTGTTGGGATGTTTGTTGTGTTGCATTGCATGCTGGAGCACGCTTGCGTGGCCCGTAGATGGATCTGGTTGCGCCATCCTTTTGATGCGAGCCCTCACGTGGATCGCGTACTGGCTTATGTGCGGCGTCGTTTGCCGCTCTATGTTGGCCATGAGGTCGTCTATCTGACCGGATGGCCGTTTTGTTTTTTGGTTGCGGGGGATCTAAGGCCTCCTCATCGAATTCACGTAGCAACTTGCGCTTCGGGTAGCTCTTGGTGTGGCGATTACTGCCGTACTTCGCTGCAGTGTTGAGTACTTCACCCCATCTGATTCTGAGTGTGTCTTGTGCAGCCCTGAGCCTTTGCTTCTGCTTTTTCAGACTCCTCGCAGTGGCAACAAGCCTTTGATGGGCATTCTGTTGCTCCGGGTGCCTGTCTGGTGTGATGTCGTCCAGACTGTTATCTTCGACGGAGTTGGGTTGTTTGGTTTGATTGTCCGTGTTGCTATGGTCGGACGATGGTTCAATGCCGTGTTTGTCGTCCGCTGGCTCGCCTTGCTCTATCGCTAGGTTTATATGATTGCTGCTTCTGCCAAGGCGGGATTTGGAGCGGCGCTTATGCCGCTGCTTTGACTGCTTCTCGAGGGAACAACCCTTCGCTGCGTCCTTCCGTTCCTCGTCGTTGTTTTCTTTTGGTGTGTCCACCATGTATACATCATATGATGAAGTGGGCGTCCAGTGCCCTGTGGGCAGTGGTTCCTGTTCGTCTCCTGCATCGTCGTCCATACCATCGATGTCTTCGGAGTCGAAGTCGAGCATGTCGGTCAAATCGTCGACAGTGGCTACTAAATGGGTGGTGGGTGGGCAGCGAATTTCTTCGTCATCCGCATCCCAATCCTACCGAACATAGTTCGGCCCGGACTCTCCTGACAGGGAGAGAGACTTTAATGAGTTCAGTATGTCACCGAAAGGCGAGTGCTGAAAGATATCCGCGGAGGTGAACTCCATGATCGGCGCCCAGTCGGATTCGATGGGCACGGGCGCAGGCGGTTCGGAGTCCGTGGCCGGGGAAGAATCCGGCAGTTTGGCATCATGGCTCTCGTGAAGGGTAAGGTCGATACTCGGCTCGATCGCTGATGAGAGTGCGGACTCCGCGGTGGGGTCTATCCACCCGTCACTGGATGGCGCAATTGGCTCCGATTTGAGGGTCGGAGCGGTCGCCGGTGCGATCTCCCGAGCATTGTCCGATGGTAGAGCTAAGTCGTTCTCATCGTGACCATGCGGCGCACTCGGCAAGGACTCGAATCCGTCGAAGACCAAGTCTCCGTGGATGTCGGCTGTGTAGTTCAAGTTTCTAAATCTGACTTGATAGCCAGGGGCGTAGCTCTCAATCTGCTCTAGATGGCCAAGCGAGTTGGCCCGCAGTGCGGAGCCGCCGAATACAAATATCTGTCCGAGGAGAAAAGTCTCACCCTGGACTGCATCGCTATCGATGATCGAAGGAGCCATCAAGCCTAATGGTGACGACACAGAGGAACTCTCAATGAAAGCACCAATGTCGGTGTCAAAACCGGCGGATCTCGGATAGGGGGTCCAGAACTATGCGTCTAAGGCGGATGGTAACATGAGGCAGGGGACACGATGTTTTACCCAGGTTCGGGCCCTCTTGATGGAGGTAAAACCCTACGTCCTGCTTGATTATTCTTGATAATATGATTAGTACAAGAGTTGATCTACCACGAGATCAGAGAGGCTAAACCCTAGAAGCTAGCCTATGCTATGATTGTATGTTGTCCTACGGACTAAAACCCTCCGGTTTATATAGACACCGGAGGAGGCTAGGGTTACATAAGGTCGGTTACAAAGGAGGAGATATGCATATCCGTATTGCCTAGCTTGCCTTCCACGCCAAGTAGAGTCCCATCCGAATACGGGACCAAGTCTTCAATCTCGTATCTTCATAGTCCAACAGTCCGGCCAAAGGATATAGTCCGGCTGTCCAGAGACCCCCTAATCCAGGACTCCCTCACCCATCAGTAGATATCAATGTGAGTGAGTAGGGATTGCCATGCAACGGATGCACTAGAGCTATAAGTGTATGAAAGTTCAAAAAGAAACTAAGTGGGTGTGCATCCAACTCGCTTGCTCACGAAGACCTAGGGAATTTTGAGGAAGCCCATCATTGAAATATACAAGCCAAGTTATATAATGTAAAATTCCCACTAGTATATGAATGTGACAACATAAGAGACTCTCTATCATGAAGATCATGGTGCTACTTTGAAGCACAAGTGTCGTAAAAGGATAGTAACATTGTCCCTTCTCTCTTTTTCTCTCATTTTTTTCTTTGGGCCTTTTCTCTTTTTTTATGGCCCCCCTTTTTTTTGTCCGGAGTCTCATCCCGACTTGTGGGGGAATCATAGTCTCCATCATCATTTCCTCACTTGGGAGAATGCTCTAATAATGATGATCATCACACTTTTATTTACTTACAACTCAAAAATTACAACTCGATACTAGAACAAAATATGACTCTATGTGAATGCCTCCAGCGGTGTACCGGGATGTGCAATGAATCAAGAGTGACATGTATGAAAGAATTATAAAGGTGGCTTTGCCACAAATATGATGTCAACTACATGATCATGCAAAGCAATATGACAATGATGAAGCGTGTCATAACAAACGGAACAGTGGTAAGTTGCATGGCAATATATCTCGGAATGGCTATGGAAATGCCATAATAGGTAGGTATGGTGGCTGTTTTGAGGAAGGTATATGGTGGGTGTATTGTACCGGCGAAAGTTGCGCGGTACTAGAGAGGCTAGCAATGGTGGAAGGGTGAGAGTGCGTATAATCCATGGACTCAACATTAGTCATAAAGAACTCACATACTTATTGCAAAAATCTATTAGTTATCGAAACAAAGTACTACATGCATGCTGCTAGGGGGATAGATTGGTAGGAAAAGACCATCGCTCGTCTCGGACCGCCACTCACAAGGAAGACAATCAATAAATAAATCATGCTCCGACTTCATCACATAACGGTTCACCATACGTGCATGCTACGGGAATCAAAAACTTCAGAACAAGTATTTCACAAATTCACAACTACTCAACTAGCATGACTCTAATATCACCATCTTCATATCTCAAAACAATCATCAAGTATCAAACTTCTCATAGTATTCAATGCACCTTTATGATAGTTTTTATTATACCCATCTTGGATGCCTATCATATAAGGACTAATTTTATAACCAAAGCAAATTACCATGCTGTTCTATAAGACTCTCAAAATAATATAAGTGAAGCGTGAGAGATTGATACGTCTCCAACGTATCTATAATTTTTGATTGCTCCATGCTATATTATCTACTATTTTGGACATTATTGGGCTTTATTATCCACTTTTATATTATTTTTGGGACTAACCTATTAACCGAAGGCCCAACCCAGAATTGCTATTTTTTTGCCTATTTTAGGGTTTCGAAGAAAAGGAATATCAACCGGAGTCCAAACGGAATGAAACCTTCGGGAACGTGATTTTCTCACCGAACATGATCCAGGAGACTTGTACCCTACGTCAAGAAACAAAGGGGGAGGCCACGAGGTAGGGGGCGTGCCTACCCCCCCCCAGATGCGCCCTCCACCCTTGTGGGCCCCCTGTTGCTCCACCAATGTGCTTCTTCCTCCTATATATACCTACGTACCCCCAAACGATCAGATACGGAGCCAAAACCCTAATTCCATCGCTGTAACTTCCTGTATCCACGAGATCCCATCTTGGGGCCTGTTCCAGAGCTCCGCCGGAGGGGGCATCCATCACGGAGGGCTTATACATCAACACCATAGCCTCTCCGATGAAGTGTGAGTAGTTTACTTCAGACCTTCGGGTCCATAGTTATTAGCTAGATGGCTTCTTCTCTCTTTTTGGATCTCAATACAATGTTCTCCCCCTCTCTTGTGGAGATCTATTCGATGTAATCTTCTTTTTGCGGTGTGTTTGTTGAGATCGATGAATTGTGGGTTTATGATCAAGATTATCTATGAACAATATTTGAATCTTCTCTGAGTTCTTTTATGTATGATTGGTTATCTTTGCAAGTCTCTTCGAATTATCAGTTTGGTTTGGCCTACTAGATTGATCTTTCTTGCAATGGGAGAAGTGCTTAGCTTTGGGTTCAATCTTGCGGTGTCCTTTCCCAGTGATAGTAGGGGCAGCAAGGCACATATTGTATTGTTGCCATCGAGGATAACAAGATGGTTTTTTTATCATATTGCATGAATTTATCCCTCTACATCATGTCATCTTGCTTAAGGCGTTACTCTGTTTTCATGAACTTAATACTCTAGATGCATGCTGGATAGCGGTCGATGAGTGGAGTAATAGTAGTACATGCAGGAAGGAGTCGGTCTACTTGTCTCGGACGTGATGCCTATATACATGATTGATACCTTGGTTCTCAAAAACTGAGGGAAATACTTTCGCTACTTTGCTGCATCATCCTTTCCACTTCGGGGAAATCCAACGCAGTGCTCAAGAGGTAGCAAGAAGAATTTCTGGCGCCATTGCCGGGGAGGTTCGCGCAAGTCAAGATTTGACTCCCGACAACGAGCCATTTCTGGCGCCGTTGCCGGGGAGTCTACGCAAAAGTCAACATACCAAGTACCCATCACAACCCTTATCTCCCGCATTACATTATTTGCCATTTGCCTCTTGTTTTCCTCTCCCCCACTTCACCCTTACCGTTTTATTCGCCCTCTCTCTCTATCCTCCCTCTCTTTCTCTATTTGCCTCTTTTTGCCTGCTTGCTTTTTGTTTTCTTGTGTCTTGGATTGCTTTCTTGTCACGATGGCTCAATATAACACTAAATTGTGTGACTTTACCAATACCAACAACAATGATTTTATTAGCACTCCGATTGCTCCTCTTACCGATGCTGAATCTTGTGAAATTAATGCTGCCTTGCTGAATCTTGTCATGAAAGATCCGTTTTCCGGCCTTCCTAGTGAAGATGCCGCTACCCATCTAAATAGCTTCATTGATTTATGTGATATGCAAAAGAAGAAAGATGTTGATAATGATATTGTTAAATTGAAGCTATTTCCTTTTTCGCTTAGAGATCATGCTAAAGCTTGGTTTTCGTCTTTGCCTAAAAATAGTATTGATTCGTGGAATAAGTGCAAAGATGCTTTTATCTCTAAGTATTTTCCTCCCGCTAAGATCATCTCTCTTAGAAACGATATTATGAATTTTAAGCAACTTGATCATGAACATGTTGCACAAGCTTGGGAGAGGATGAAATTAATGATACATAATTTCCCTACTCATGGTTTGAATTTGTGGATGATTATACAAAACTTTTATGCCGGATTGAATTTTGCTTGTAGAAATCTTTTAGATTCGGCCGCGGGAGGCACTTTTATGGAAATCACTTTAGGAGAAGCTACTAAACTCCTAGATAATATTATGGTTAATTATTCTCAATGGCATACTGAAAGATCTACTAATAAAAAGGTGCATGCGATAGAAGAAATTAATGTTTTGAGTGGAAAGATGGATGAACTTATGAAATTGTTTGCTAATAAGAGTGTTTCTTCTGATCCTAATGATATGCCCTTGTCTACTTTGATTGAGAATAATAATGAATCTATGGATGTGAATTTTGTTGGTAGGAACAATTTTGGTAACAACGCGTATAGAGGAAATTTTAATCCTAGGCCTTATGCTAGTAATTCCTCTAATAATTATGGTAATTCCTACAACAATTCTTATGGAAATTATAATAAGATGCCCTCTGATTTTGAATCTAATATTAAAGAATTTATTATTTCACAAAAGAATTTCAATGCTTTGATTGAAGAAAAATTGCTTAAGATTGATGAGTTGGCTAGAAACGTTGATAGAATTTATCTTGATGTTGATTCTTTGAAACTTAGATCTATTCCTCCTAAGCATGATATCAATGAGTCTCTCAAAGCCATGAGAATTTCCATTGATGAGTGCAAAGAAAGAACCGCTAGGATGCGTCCTAAGAAAGATGCCTTTATAAGAGCGTGTTCTTCTAGTTCCTATGAAAATAAAGATGAAGATCTAAAAGTTATTGATGTGTCCCCTATTAAATCTTTGTTTTGAAATATGAATCTTGATAATGATGGGACTGAATATGATCCACATTTACCTAGAAGGCATTCCAAAAATTTGGAGTTTTTAGATCTTGATGCTAAATTTGATGAAAGTGGAATTGAAGAAATTAAAACCCTAGATGTTGCTAAACCCACCATTTTGGATTTAAAGGAATTTAATTATGAAAATTGCTCTTTAATTGATTGTGTTTCCTTGTTGCAATCCGTGCTAAATTCTCCTCATGCTTATAGTCAAAATAAAGCGTTTACTAAACATATCATTGATGCCTCGATGCAATCTTATGAAGAAAAACTTGAATTGAAATTTTCTATCCCTAGAAAGCTTTATGATGAGTGGGAACCAAATATTAAAATTAATATTAAAGATCATGAGTTCTATGCTTTATGTGATTTGGGTGCTAGTGTTTCCACGATTCCAAAGACTTTGTGTGATTTGTTAGGTTTCCGTGATTTTGATGATTGCTCTCTAAATTTGCACCTTGCGGATTCCAGTATTAATAAACCTATGGGAAGAATTAATGATGTTCTTATTGTTGCAAATACGAATTATGTGCCCGTACATTTTATTGTTCTTGACATAGATTGCAATCCTTCATGTCCTATTATCCTTTGTAGACCTTTCATTAGAACGATTGGTGGAATTATTGATATGAAGGAAGGAGATATTAGATTCCAATTTCCGTTAAGGAAAGGCATGGAACACTTTCCTAGAAATAATATTAAATTACCTTATGAATCTATTATGAGAGCCACTTATGGATTGCCTACCAAAGATGGCAATACCTAGATCTATCCTTGCTTCTTATGCCTAGCTAGGGGCGCTAAACGATAGCGCTTGTTGGGAGGCAACCCAATTTTATTTTTATTCCTTGATTTTTTCTCCTGTTTAGTAATAAATAATTTATATATCCTATGTTTTGGTTGTGTTTTTTGTGTTTAATTAGTGTTTGTGCCAAGTAGAACCGTTGGGAAGACTTGGGGAAAGTCTTGATATCTTGCTGTAAAAAACAGAAACTTTAGCGCTCACGAGAACTGCTGCCATTTTTATTTGGAAAGTGATATTTAGTTAATTCTTTTTGAAGATGATTAATAGATAAATTCCTCACGTCCAGAAATTTATTTTAGAATTTTTGGGGTTCCAGATCTTGCGCTAGCTACAGATTACTACAGACTGTTATGTTTTTGACAGATTCTGTTTTTCGTGAGTTGTTTGCTTATTTTGATGAATCTATGGCTAGTAAAATAGTTTATAAACCATAGAGAAGTTGTAATACAGTAGGTTTAACACCAATATAAATAAATAATGAGTTCATTACAGTACTTTGAAGTGGTTTTTTGTTTTCTTTCGCTAACGGAGCTCACGCGATTTTCTTCTTTAAGTTTTGTGTTGTGAAGTTTTCAAGTTTTGGGTAAAGATTTGATGGATTATGGAACAAGGAGTTGCAAGAGCCTAAGATTGGGGATTCCCATGTAACCCCCAATATAATCTAAGGACACCTAAAATCCAAAGCTTGGGGATGCCCCGGAAGGCATCCCCTGTTTCGTCTACTTCTATCGGTAACTTTACTTGGAGCTATATTTTTATTCACCACATGATATGTGTTTTGCTTGGAGCGTCTAGTATTATTTGAGTCTTTATTTGTTAGTTTACCACAATCATCCTTGCTGTACACACCTTTTGAGAGATCCATACATGATTTGGAATTTGTTAGAATACTCTATGTGCTTCACTTATATCTTTTGAGTTATATAGTTTTGCTCTAGTACTTCACTTATATCTTTTAGAGCACGGTGGTGGATTTGTTTTATAGAAACTATTGTTCTCTCATGCTTCACTTAGATTATTTTTAGAGTCTTAAATAGCATGGTAATTTGCTTAAATAATCTTAATATGCTTGGTATTCAAGAATACTAAAAAGTTTCTTATGAGTGTGTTGAATGCTATGAGAAGTTTGATGCTTGATAATTGTTTTGAGATATAAAGATGGTGATATTAAAGTTGTGCTAATTGAGTAGTTGTGAATTTGAGAAATACTTGTGTTAAAGTTTGTGATTCCCGTAGCATGCACGTATGGTGAACCATTATGTGATGAAGTCGGAGCGTGATTTATTTTTTGATTGTCTTCCTTATGAGTGGCGGTCGGGGACGAGCGATGGTCTTTTCCTACCAATCTACCCCCCTAGGAGCATGCGCGTAATACTTTGCTCTGATAACTTGTAGATTTTTGCAATAAGTATATGAGTTCTTTATGACTAATGTTGTGTCCATGGATTATACGCACTCTCACCCTTCCACCATTGCTAGCCTCTCTAATACCGCGCACCTTTTGCCGGTATCATACACCCACCATATACCTTCCTTAAAACAGCCACCATACCTACCTATTATGGCATTTCCATAGCCATTCCGAGATATATTGCCGTGCAACTTTCCACTGTTCCGTTTATTATGACACACTCCATCATTGTCATATTGCTTAGCATGATCATGTAGTTGACATCGTATTTGTGGCAAAGCCACCATTCATAATTCTTTCATACATGTCACTCTTGATTCATTGCATATCCCGGTACACCGCCGGAGGCATTCATATAGAGTCATATTTTGTTCTAAGTATCGAGTTGTAATTGTTGAGTTGTAAGAAAATAAAGGTGTGATGATCATCATTATTAGAGCATTGTCCCAGTGAGGAAAGGATGATGGAGACTATGATTCCCCGAAAAGTCGGGATGAGACTCCGGACGAAAAAAAGAAAAAGAAAGAAAAGAGGCCATAAAAAAGAGAAAAGGCCCAAAAAACTAAAAAAATGAGAGAAAAAGAGAGAAGGGGCAATGCTACTATCCTTTTACCACACTTGTGCTTCAAAGTAGCACCATGATATTCATGATAGAGAGTCTCTCATTTCGTCACTTTCATATACTAGTGGGAATTTTTCATTACATAACTTGGCTTGTATATTCCAAAGATGGGCTTCCTCAAAATGCCCTAGGTCTTCATGAGCAAGCAAGTTGGATGCACACCCACTTAGTTTCTTTTGTTGAGCTTTCATACACTTATAGCTCTAGTGCATCCGTTGCATGGCAATCCCTACTCACTCACATTGATATCTATTGATGGGCATCTCCATAGCCCGTTGATACACCTAGTTGATGTGAGACTATCTTCTCCCTTTTTGTCTTCTCCACAACCACCATTCTATTCCACCTATAGTGGCATATCCATGGCTCACGCTCATGTATTGCGTGAAGATTGAAAAAGTTTGAGAATGTCAAAAGTATGAAACAATTGCTTGGCTTGTCATCGGGGTTGTGCATGATTTAAATACTTTGTGTGGTGAAGATAGAGCATAGCCAGACTATATGATTTTGTAGGGATAACTTTCTTTGGCCATGTTATTTTTAGAAGACATGATTGCTTTGTTAGTATGCTTGAAGTATTATTATTTTTATGTCAATATTAAACTTTTATCTTGAATCTTTCGGATCTGAATATTCATACCACAATTAAGAAGTGTTACATTAAAATTATGCCAAGTAGCATTCCACATCAAAAATTCTGTTTTTATCATTTACCTACTCGAGGACAAGCAGGGATTAAGCTTGGGGATGCTTGATACGTCTCCAACGTATCTATAATTTTTGATTGCTCCATGCTATATTATCTACTGTTTTGGACATTATTGGGCTTTATTATCCACTTTTATATTATTTTTGGGACTAACCTATTAACCGGAGGCCCAGCCCAGAATTGCTGTTTTTTGCCTATTTTAGGGTTTCGAAGAAAAGGAATATCAAACGGAGTCCAAACGGAATGAAACCTTCAGGAATGTGATTTTCTCACCGAACATGATTCAGGAGACTTGGACCCTATGTCAAGAAACAAAGGGGGAGGCAACGAGGTAGGGGGGCGCGCCAACCCCCCGAGGCGCGTCCTCCACCCTCGTGGGCCCCCTGTTGCTCCACTGACGTACTTATTCCTCCTATATATACCTATGTACCCCCAAACGATCAGATACGGAGCCAAAACCCTAATTCCACCGTCGTAACTTCCTGTATCCACGAGATCCCATCTTGGGGCCTGTTCCGGAGCTCCGCCGGAGTGGGCATCCATCACAGAGGGCTTCTACATCAACACCATAGCTTCTCCGATGAAGTGTGAGTAGTTTACTTTAGACCTTCGGGTCCATAGTTATTATCTAGATGGCTTCTTCTCTCTTTTTGGATCTCAATACAATGTTCTCCCCCTCTCCTGTGGAGATCTATTCGATGTAATCTTCTTTTTGCGGTGTGTTTGTTGAGACCGATGAATTGTGGGTTTATGATCAAGATTATCTATGAACAATATTTGAATCTTCTCTGAATTCTTTTATGTATGATTGGTTATCTTTGCAAGTCTCTTCAAATTATCAGTTTGGTTTGGCCTACTAGATTGATCTTTCTTGCAATGGGAGAAGTGCTTAGCTTTGGGTTCAATCTTGCAGTGTCCTTTCCCAGTGACAGTAGGGGCAGCAAGGCATGTATTGTATTGTTGCCATCGAGGATAACAAGATGGGTTTTTAATCATATTGCATGAATTTATCCCTCTACATCATGTCATCTTGCTTAAGGCGTTACTCTGTTTTCATGAACTTAATACTCTAGATGCATGCTGGATAGCGGTCGATGAGTGGAGTAATAGTAGTACATGCAGGAAGGAGTCGGTCTACTTGTCTCGGACATGATGCCTATATACATGATCATACCTAGATATTCTCATAACTATGCTCAATTCTGTCAATTGCTCAACAGTAATTCGTTCACCCACTGTAAAATACTTATGCTCTTGAGAGAAGCCACTAGGGAAACCTATGGCCCCCGGGTCTATCTTCATCATATTAATCTTCCAATACTTAGTTATTTCCTTTGCTTTTTTACTTTTCTTTTATTTTACTTTGCATCTTTATCACAAAAATACCAAAAATATTATCTTATCATATCTATCAGATCTCACTCTCGTAAGTGACCGTGAAGGGATTGACAACCCCTTATCGCGTTGGTTGCGAGGAGTTATTTGTTTTGTGCAGGTACTAGGGACGCGCGCGCAATCTCCTACTGGATTGATACCTTGGTTCTCAAAAACTGAGGGAAATACTTACGCTACTTTGCTGCATCATCCTTTCCTCTTCGGGGAAATCCAACGCAGTGCTCAAGAGGTAGCAGAGATCAATAGTTTCTATAAAATAAAACCACCACCTAGCTCTTAAAGGATATAAGTGAAGCACTAGAGCAAAATTTTCTAGCTCAAAAGATATAAGTGAAGCACATAGAGTATTCTAATAATTTCCGATTCATGTGTGTCTCTCCAAAAGGTGTCTACAACAAGGATGATTGTGGTAAACTAAAAAGCAAAGACTCAAATCATACAAGACGCTCCAAGCAAAACACATATCATGTGGTGAATAAAAATATAGCCTCAAGTAAAGTTACCAATAGATGAAGACGAAAGAGGGGATGCCTTCCGGGGCATCCCCAAGCTTAGGCTTTTGGTTGTCCTTGAATTTTACCTTGGGGTGCCTTGGGCATTGATACATCTCCATCATATCTACTTCTCCAAACACTTTTCCCTTGTTTTGGACTCTAACTTGCATGATTTGGATGGAACTAACCCGGACGGATGCTGTTTTCAGCAGAATTTCCATGGTGTTATTTTTGTGCAGAAATAAAAGTTCTCAGAATGACCTGAAAATCAAGGGGGATTATTTTGGAATATATAAAAAATACTGGAAGAAGAATCCACGTCAAGGGGCCCACACCCTGTCCACGAGGGTGGGGGGAACGCCTACCCCCCTAGGCGCGCCCCCCTGCCTTGTGGGCCCCCTGACGCTCCACCGACCTCAAGTCCAACTCCATATATTCTTGTTAGAGGAGAAAAAAAATCAGAGAGACGGATTCATCGCGTTTTACGATACGGAGCCACCGCCAAGCCCTAAACTCTCTCGGGAGGGCCGATTTGGAGTCCGTTCGGGGCTCCGGAGAGGGGAATCTGTCACCATCGTAATCATCAACCTTCCTCCATCACCAATTTCATGATGCTCACCCCCGTGTGTGAGTAATTCCATCGTAGGCTTGCTGGACGGTGATGAGTTGGATGAGATTTATCATGTAATCGAGTTAGTTTTGTTAGGGTTTGATCCCTAGTATCCACTATGTTCTGAGATTGATGTTGCTATGACTTTGCTATGCTTAATGCTTGTCACTAGGGACCGAGTGCCATGATTTCAGATCTGAACCTATTATGTTTTCATGAATATATGTGAGTTCTTGATCCTATCTTGCAAGTATATAGTCACCTATTATGTGTTATGATCCGTTAACCATGAAGTGACAATAATCGAGACCATTACCGACGATGACCGTAGTTTGAGGATTTCATGTATTCACTATGTGTTAATGCTTTGGTCCGGTACTCTATTAAAAGGAGGCCTTAATATCCCTTAGTTTCCAATAGGACCCCGCTGCTACGGGAGGGTAGGACAAAAGATGTCATGCAAGTTCTTTTCCATAAGCACGTATGACTACATTCGGAATACATGCCTACATTACATTGATGAACTGGAGCTAGTTCTGTGTCACCCTATGTTATAACTGTTGCATGATCGATCACATCCGACATAAGTATCCATCACTGATCCAATGCCTACGAGCTTTTCATATATTGTTCTTCGCTTATTTACTTTTCCGTTGCTACTGTTACAATCACTATAAAACCAAAAATATTACTTTTGCTACCATTATCACTACTATTATATTACTTTGCTACTAAACACTTCGCTGCAGATATTAAGTTTCCAGGTGCGGTTGAATTGAGAACTCGGCTGCTAATACTTGAGAATAGTCTTTGGCCCCCCTTGTGTCGAATCAATAAATTTGGGTTGAATACTCTACCCTCGAAAACTGTTGTGATCCCCTATACTTGTGGGTTATCAAGACTATTTTCTGGCGCCGTTGCCGGGGAGCATAGCTCTATTCTTTGAGTCACTTGAGATTTATATCTGCTTATCACTATGAAGAACTTGAAATATCAAAGAACCAAGATTTTTCCCTCAACTACGAGGGGAGGTAAGGAACTGCCATCTAGCTCCGCACTTGATTCACCTTCTGTTTTGAGTAAACTTGCGACACCTACACCTGCTATTCATTCTGATATGTCGCATGTTATTGATGATGCCACTTCTGCTTTGCATGATGCTTATGATGAAACTACTTCTATGCTTGATACTACTGTGCCACTAGGTGAATTTCTTGATGAACAACTTACTAGGGCTAGAGAGAATGAAATTATTGAAACTGATAATATTGATGAAAGTGATGATGAAGATTCTCCCCCTAGAGATGAATTGCCTGTTGTTTCTGAGGGTTATGTTATGGTTGAAGAAACTGCTAGAGACTTTCTTGCTTGCAATGATAGATCTGATCTTAAGAAATTATTAGCTAAGCTTAAAGAAAAGTCTTTAAATGCTAGAATGAAATATGACCCTGCTTTTGCTACTTCACCTATCTTTATTACTGATAAGGATTATGATTTCTCTGTCGATCCTGAGTTAATTACTTTGGTTGAATATGATCCTTTTTATGGCTATGAATCTGAAACTGTTGTGGCACATCTTACTAAATTAAGTGATATAACCACCCTCTTTACACATGATGAGAAAACTCGCTATTACTTTATCCTTAAGTTATTTTCGTTCTCATTAAAGGGTGATGCTAAAACATGGTTTAATTCTCTTGATCCTGGTTGCGTGCGTAGTCCCCAGGATATGATTTATTACTTCTCTGCTAAATATTTCCCCGCTCATAAGAAACAAGTTGCCTTAAGGGAAATATATAATTTTGTGCAAATCGAAGAAGAGAGTCTCCCACAAGCTTGGGGGAGGCTTCTCCGATTACTTAATGCTTTGCCTGATCATCCTCTCAAGAAAAATGAAATACTTGATATATTTTATAATGGATAAACCGATGCTTCCAGAGACCACCTGGATAGTTGTGTTGGTTGTGTTTTCAGGGAAAGAACTGTTGATCAAGCCGAATTGCTATTGAATAATATGTTGACTAATGAAAATAATTGGGCACTTCCTGAACCAACCCCTAAGCCAACTCCGAAGAAAAGGGGTATTCTATTTCTCAGTCCTGAAGATATGCAAGAGGCAAAGAAATCTATGAAATAAAAAGGTATTAAAGCTGAAGATGTTAAGAATTTACCACCTATTGAATAAAGACATGGTCTTGATAACCCAACACAGGTAGTAAAGGTAAATTCTCTCTATAGATTTGATAAATGTGAAATCCCATTTACTAAGTTTGCTAGCCAATGCTTGGATGAGTTTTATGACTTTATGGTAAAACAAGAAAATTTCAATGCTTATGTTGGTAGACAATTGAAACAAAATGCTGATATGCTTGAACACTTGAGTGATTATATGGCTAGTGTTAAAGGTGAACTTAAACTTATTAGTAAACATGCTTCTGTGGTTACCACTCAAGTAGAACAAGTGCTTAAAGCTCAGAATGATTTGCTCAATGAATTAAATAATAAGAAAAATGATAATGCTGTTAGAGTTATGACTAGAGGTGGTAAAATGACTCAGCAACCTTTGTATCCCGAAGGCCATCCTAAGAGAATTGTGCAAGATTCTCAGAGAACTAATGTTGATGCACCTAGTCCTTCTAAGAGGAAGAAAAAGAAAAATGATAGGACCTTGCATGCTTCTAGTGAACCTGTTGTTGACACACCTGAGAATCCCAATGATATTTCTATTTCTGATGCTGAAACACAATCTGGTAATGAACATGAACCTAGTGATAATGTTAATGATGATGTTCATGTTGATGCTCAACCTAGCAATAATAATGATGTAGAGATTGAACCTGCTGTTGATCTTGATAACCCACAATCAAAGAATCAATGTTATGATAAGAGAGACTTTGTTGCTAGGAAGCATGGTAAAGAAAGAGAACCATGGGTTGAGAAACCCATGCCTTTTCCTCCTAAACCATCCAAGAAAAAGGATGATGAGGATTTTGAGCGCTTTGCTGAAATGATTAGACCTATCTTTTTGCGTATGCGTTTGACTGATATGCTTAAAATGAATCCTTATGCTAAGTACATGAAAGATATTGTTACAAATAAAAGAAAGATACTGGAAGCTGAAATTTCTACCATGCTAAGGGTGGAATACCAAAGAAACTAGGAGATCCCGGAGTACCAACTATACCATGCTCCATTAAGAGAAACTAAGTTAAAACTGCTTTATGTGATCTTGGAGCCAGTGTTAGTGTTATGCCTCTCTCTTTATATCATAGACTTGATTTGAATAAGTTGACACCTACTGAAATATCTTTACAAATGGCTGATAAATCAACTGCTATACTTGTCGGTATTTGTGAGGATGTGCTTGTTGTGGTTGCAAACGTCACTATTTTAACGGACTTTGTTATTCTTGATATTCCGGAGGACGATAGTATGTCTATTATTCTTGGAAGACCCTTTTTGAATACGGCAGGGCCTGTTATTGATTGCAATAAAGGCAGTGCCACTTTTCATGTTAATGGTAATGAGCATACGGTACACTTTTCGAGGAAACAACCTCAAGTCCATAGTATCAATTCTATTGGAAAAATTTCAACAATTACCATTGGAGGTTCTGAATTTCCTCTTCCTACTGTCAAGAAGAAATATGATATTCTTATTGTTGGGGATGTGCATATCCCCGTTGAGGTAACCTAGTGTTATTCAAAAATTCTTCGGTTTCATGTTATTCGAAATGAGTTTGTTAACAAGACCTGATCAACCTTGTTAGTGGATTCCTTTTGATGAGCATGAGATGGATGAAGTTAGAAAGCACAACTCTTTGTACCCTCTTTTTACTTCCTGTTATTTAAATTAAATAAATTAAAAATAGTATTTTCTGTCTGTTTTCTGAATTATCTATGCAATAAAAAATACCTGGAAAATATAAGTTCTCCAAATGCCCTGAAATTTTAATATGATTTTTCTAGAATATTTGAGAATATCTCGCACTGAGAACACAGCAGGGGGAGCATCCATGTGCCCACGAGGGTGGAGGGCGCGCCCCCTGCCTAGTGGACCCCACGTGGGTCCCCTCCACTTATCCTTTCACCCACACACTTTGTCTTGCTACAGAAAAAAAATCACTAGCTAGCTCAAACCCGAGTTCTTGCTCATCTTGCTGCCATTTTTGATCTCCTTGCTCAAAGCTCCTCTCACAAAACTGCTTTCGGGGAGTGTTCTTTGGTATGTGACTCCTCCAATGGTCCAATTAGTTTTTGTTCTAGTTATTTATTCATTGCAAATTTTTTCTGCTTAGGTGACCCTGTTCTTGAGCTTGCATGTCAAATTTATGTGGTCAAAAGTAGTTTTAATGCATGATATGGCCTCTAGGAACTTGTAGGAGTAGTTGCTATCAATTTTGTTGAGTTTGGCTCACTTTTATTTTAAGTTACTAAAAATTCCAGAAATTTTTCAGAAGAAGAAATATGTTCAGGAAAATGTACCAAGGTGGTTCCTCAAGGAAGCAAGGCCCAAGGCCCGCAATACGCGAGCCGGACATTGAACTACCAAGAGATGCTCAAGTGCGACCTTGTGAATGGCCGTCAGAGGACTTTATGGTTCGGGCAGGAATTAAGGAGGAATTTGAAGCATTGTGCGTAACGCCAATCTTGAGAGCTTCGTGGCAGATAAGTGCCGTCAGTACCTCTATTTAACTGATTCATTTGTGAGAAGGTTTAAATTTACATCATCGCACAATTCTAAAACTGTCCTATTTGATCTTTATGATAAATCTTATACCATGGACTTACAAGATTTTAACACTGCTTGTAAACTCCCATAGTGGGGTAATGTTAGTGAACCTCGCAAATCTGAATATAAAGACTTTCTTGCTACTATAACTGTGGGGGAACCTAGGGAATTCACGCAAGCTACCATAGGGAGCATTCATTTTTCGGCAATACATTATTTTGCTCTCTTCATAGGTAGATGCATAAATGGTAAGGATGAGGCATGTCACATGTGTGTTCCTGATCTTAGTGTTCTCAAGAGTGTTGTATTAGGAGATAGACAATATAACTTGGGGGCCATTGTTGCACGTAGGTTGCATAATAATAGTATTGATGGAGATTTCTTTGGTGGAATTTATGCAACCCGTTTAGCTGATTTTCTTGAGATACCCATACGTGGAGATGATATTGAGTTGCATCCTGCTTATTTAGATTATAATGCCATGGTTCTATTGGGGAACGTAGTAATTTCAAAAAAATTCCTACGCACACGCAAGATCATGGTGATGCATAGCAACAAGAGGGAAGAGTATCGTCCACGTACCCTCGTAGACCATAAGCGGAAGCGTTATGAGAATGCGGTTGATATAGTCGAACGTCTTCACGATCCGACCGATCCAAGTACCGAACACATGACACCTCCGAGTTCAGCACACGTTCAGCTCGATGACGTCCCACGAACTCCAATCCAGCAGAGCTTCACGGGAGAGTCCCGTCAGCACGATGACGTGATGACAGTGATGATGTTGCTACCGACGCAGGGCTTCGCCTAAGCATCGCTACGATATGATCGAGGTGGATTATGGTGGAGGGGGCACCGCACACGGCTAAGGGATCAATGATCAACTTGTGTGTTCTAGGGTGCCCCTGCCCCCGTATATAAAGGAGCAAGGGGGGAGGCCGGCCGGCCCTCCTAGGGCGCGCCAGGAGGAGTCCTCCTCCTCCTAGTAGGAGTAGGACTCCCCTTTCCTACTCCTACTAGGAGGAGGAAAGGAAGGGGGAAGGGGAGAAGGAAGGAGAGGGAGGAAAGGAGGAAAGGGGGGCCGCCCCCCTAGTCCAATTCGGTTTGGGCTAGGGGGGGCACGCGCCCTGCCTCCTCTCTTCCACCACTTGGCCCATGAGGCCCAATAATTCTTCCCCGTATTCCCGTAAATCTCCAGTACTCCGAAAAATACCCGAATCACTCGAAACCTTTCCGATGTCCGAATATAGTCGTACAATATATCGATCTTTACGTCTCGACCATTTCGAGACTCCTCGTCATGTCTCCGATCTCATCCGGGACTCCGAACTACCTTCGGTACATCAAATCACATAAACTCATAATACTGATCCTCACCGAACGTTAAGCGTGCGGACCCTACGGGTTCGAGAACTATGTAGACATGACCGAGACACGTCTCCGGTCAATAACCAATAGCGGAACCTAGATGTTCATATTGGCTCCTACATATTCTATGAAGATCTTTATCGGTCAAACCGCATAACAACATACGTTGTTCCCTTTGTCATCGGTTTGTTACTTACCCGAGATTCGATCGTCGATATCTCAATACCTAGTTCAATATCGTTACCGGCAAGTCTCTTTATTCGTTCCGTAATGCACTATCTCGCAACTAACTCATTAGTTGCATTGATTGCAAGGCTTATAGTGATGTGCATTACCGAGAGGGCCTAGAGATACCTCTCTGACAATCAGAGTGACAAATCCTAATCTCGATCTATGTCAACTCAACAAGTACCATCGGAGACACCTATAGAGCACCTTTATAATCACCCAGTTATGTTGTGATGTTTGGTCGCACACAAAGTGTTCCTCCGTTAATCGAGAGTTGCATAATCTCATAGTCATAGGAACATGTATTAGTCATGAAGAAAGCAATAGCAGTAAACTAAAACGATCAAGTGCTAAGCTAACAGAATGGGTCAAGTCAATCACATCATTCTCTTAATGATGTGACCACGTTTATCAAATGACAACTCATGTCTATGGTTAGGAAACATAAGCATCTTTGATTAACGAGCTAGTTAAGTAGAGGCATACTAGTGACACTCTTTTTGTCTATGTATTCACACATGTATTACGTTTCCGATTAATACAATTATAGCATGAATAATAAACAATTATCATGAAATAAGGAAATAAATAATAACCTTATTATTGCCTCTAGGGCATATTTCCTTCAGTCTCCCACTTGCACTAGAGTCAATAATCTAGATTACATAGTAATGATTCTAACACCCATGGAGCCTTGGTGCTGATCATATTTTGCTCATGAGAGAGGCTTAGTCAACGGGTCTGCAACATTCAGATCCGTATGTATCTTGCAAATCTCTATGTCTCCCACCTAGACTTGATCGCGGATGGAATTGAAGCGTCTCTTGATGTGTTTGGTTGTGAAATAGGGATTCCTTTTCCAAGGCAATTGCACCAGTATTGTCACAAAAGATTTTCATTAGACCCGATGCACTAGGTATGACACCTAGATCGGATATGAACTCCTCCATCCAGACTCCTTCATTTGCTGCTTCCGAAGCAGCTATATACTCCGCTTCACACGTAGATCCCGCCATGATGCTTTGTTTAGAACTGCTCCAACTGACAGCTCCACCATTCAATATAAACATGTATCTAGTTTGCAATTTAGAATCGTCCGGATCAGTGTCAAAGCTTGCATCGACGTAACCATTTACGACGAGCTCTTTGTCACCTCCATAAACGAGAAACATATCCTTAGTCCTTTTCAAGTATTTCAGGATGTTCTTGACCGCTGTCCAGTGATCCACTCCTGGATTAATTTGGTACCTCCTTGCTAAACTAATAGCAAGGCACACATTAGCTCTGGTACACAACATTGCATACATGATAGAGCCTATGGCTGAAGCATAGGGAACACTTTTCATTTTCTCTCTATCTTCTGCAGTGGTCGGGTATTGAGTCTTACTCAACTTCACACCTTGTAACACAGGCAAGAACCCTTTCTTAGCTTGATCCATTTTGAACTTCTTCAAAACTTTATCAAGGTATGTGCTTTGTGAAAGTCCAATTAAGCGTCTTGATCTATCTATATAGATCTTGATGCCCAATATATAAGCAACTTCACTGAGGTCTTTCATTGAAAAACTCTTGTTCAAGTATCCTTTTATGCTATCTAGAAATTCTATATCATTTCCAATCAACAATATATCATCCACATATAATATCAGAAATGCTACAGAGCTCCCACTCACTTTCTTGTAAATACAGGCTTCTCCAAAAGTCTGTATAAAACCATATGCTTTGATCACACTATCAAAACATTTATTCCAACTCCGAGAGGCTTGCACCAGTCCATAAATGGATCGCTGGAGCTTGCACACTTTGTTAGCACCCTTTGGATCGATAAAACCTTCAAGTTGCATCATATACAACTCTTCTTCCAGAAATCCATTCAGGAATGCAGTCTTTACATCCATTTGCCGAATTTCATAATCATAAAATGCGGCAATTGCTAACATGATTCGGACTAACTTAAGCATCACAACGGGTGAGAAGGTCTCATCGTAGTCAACTCCTTGAACTTGTCGAAAACCTTTCGCAACAAGTCGAGCTTTGTAGACAGTAATGTTACCATCAGCGTCAGTCTTCTTGAAGATCCATTTATTCTTGATGGCTTGCCAATCATCGGGCAAGTCAACCAAAGTCCACACTTTGTTCTCATACATGAATCCCATCTCAGATTTCATGGCCTCAAGCCATTTTGCGGAATCTGGGCTCATCATCGCTTCCTCATAGTTTGTAGGTTCGTCATGGTCAAGTAACATGACCTCTAGAACAAGATTACCGTACCACTCTTGTGTGGATCTTACTCTGGTTGACCTACGAGGTTCAGTAGTAACTTGATCTGAAGTTTCATGATCATCATCATTGGCTTCCTCACTAATTGGTGTAGGTGTCACAGAAACCGGTTTCTGTGATGGACTACTTTTCAATAAGGGAGCAGGTACAGTTACCTCATCAAGTTCTACTTTCCTCCCACTCACTTCTTTCGAGAGAACCTCCCTCTCTAGAAAGGATCCATTCTTAGCAACAAATGTCTTGCCATCGGATCTGTGATAGAAGGTGTACCCAGTAGTCTCCTTTGGGTATCCTATGAAGACACATTTCTCCGATTTGTGTTCGAGCTTATCAAATAGAAGCTTTTTCACATAAGCATCGCAGCCCCAAACTTTAAGAAATGACAACTTTGGTTTCTTGCCAAACCATAGTTCATAAGGCGTCGTCTCAATGGATTTAGATGGTGCCCTATTTAACGTAAATGCGGTTGTCTCTAAAGCATAACCCCAAAATGATAGCGGTAAATCAGTAAGAGACATCGTAGATCGCACCATATCTAGTAAAGTACGATTACGACGTTCAGACACACCATTACACTGTGGTGTTCCGGGTGGCGACTATTCCGCATTGTTACAAATGAAGACCAAACTCGTAAATCAAATATTCTCCTCCACGATCATATCGTAGAAACTTTATTTTCTTGTTACGATGATTTTCCACTTCACTCCGAAATTCTTTGAACTTTTCAAATGTTTCAGACTTATGTTTCATCAAGTAGATATACCCATATCTGCTCAAATCATCTGTGAAGGTGAGAAAATAACGATACCCGCTGCGAGCCTCAATATTCATCGGACCACATACATCAGTATGTATGATTTCCAACAAATCTGTTGCTCGCTCCATAGTTCCGGAGAACGGCGTTTTAGTCATCTTGCCCATTAGGCATGGTTCGCAACTACCAAGTGATTCATAATCAAGTGATTCCAAAAGTCCATCAGAATGGAGTTTCTTCATGCACTTTATACCAATATGACCTAAATGGCAGTGCCACAAATAAGTTGCACTATCATTATCAACTCTGCATCTTTTGGCTTCAACATTATGAATATGTGTATCACTACTATCGAGATTCATTAAAAATAGACCACTCTTCAAGGGTGCATGACCATAAAAGATATTACTCATATAAATAGAACAACCATTATTCTCTAATTTAAATGAATAACCATCTCGCATCAAACATGATCCGGATATAATGTTCATGCTCAACGCTGGCACCAAATAACAATTATTCAGGTCTAAAACTAATCCCGAAGGTTGATGTAGAGGTAGCGTGCTGACTGCGATCACATCGACTTTGGAACCATTTCCCACGTGCATCGTCACCTCATCCTTAGCCAATCTTCGCTTAATCCATAGTCCCTGTTTCATGTTGCAAATATTAGCAACAGAACCAGTATCAAATACCCAGGTGCTACTGCAAGCTTTAGTAAGGTACACGTCAATAACATGTATATCACATATACCTTTGTTCACCTTGCCATCCTTCTTATCCGCCAAATACTTGGGGCAGTTCCGCTTCCAGTGACCCGTCCCTTTACAGTAGAAGCACTCAGTCTCAGGCTTAGGTCCAGACTTGGGTTTCTTCTCTTGAGCAGCAACTTGTTTGCCGTTCTTCTTGAAGTTCCCTTTCTTCTTCCCTTTACCCCTTTTCTTGAAACTGGTGATCTTGTTGACCATCAACACTTGATGCTCCTTCTTGATTTCTACCTCCGCAGCTTTTAATATTGCGAAGAGCTCGGGGATCGTCTTATCCATCCCTTGCATATTATAGTTCATCACGAAGCTCTTGTAGCTTCGTGGCAGTGATTGAAGAACTCTGTCAGTGACACTATCAACAGGAAGATCAACTCCCAGTTGAGTCAAGTGGTTATGGTACCCAGACATTCTAAGTATATGTTCACTGACAGAACTATTCTCCTCCATCTTGCAGCTGTAGAACTTATTGGAGACTTCATATCTCTCAATCCGGGCATTTGCTTGAAATATTAACTTCAACTCCTGGAACATCTCATATGCTCCATGACGTTGAAAACATCGTTGAAGTCCCGGTTCTAAGCCGTAAAGCATGGCACACTGAACTATCGAGTAGTCATCAGCTTTGCTCTGCCAGACATTCATAACATCTGGTGTTGCTCTTGCAGCAGGTTTGGCACCCGACGGTGCTTCCAAGATGTAATTCTTCTGTGCAGCAATGAGGATAATCCTAAAGTTACGGACCCAGTCCGTGTAATTGCTACCATCATCTTTCAACTTTGCTTTCTCAAGGAACGCATTAAAATTTAATGGAACAACAGCACGAGCCATCTATCTACAACAACATAGACAAGCAAACTACTATCAAGTACTAAGTTCATGATAAATTAAAGTTCAATTAATCATATTTAAGAACTCCCTCTTAGATAGACATCCCTCTAATCATCTAAGCGATCACGTGATCCATATCAACTAAACCATGTCCGATCATCACGTGAGATGGAGTAGTTTTCAATGGTAAACATCACTATGTTGATCATATCTACTATATGACTCATGCTCGACCTTTCGTTCTCAGTGTTCCGAGGCCATATCTGCATATGCTAGGCTCGTCAAGTTTAACCCGAGTATTTCTGCGTGTGCAAAAATTGACTTGCACCCGTTGTATATGAACGTAGAGATTATCTCACCCGATCATCATGTGGTGTCTCGGCACGATGAACTTTGGCAATGGTGCATACTCAGGGAGAACACTTGTACCTTGAAATTTAGTGAGAGATCATCTTATAATGCTACCATCAATCAAGCAGAATAAGATGCATAAAGGATAAACATCACATGCAATCAATATAAGTGATATAATATGGCCATCATCATCTTGTGCTTGTGATCTCCATCTCCAAATCACCGTCATGATCACCATCGTCACCGGCTTGACACCTTGATCTCCATCGAAGCATCGTTGTCTTCACGCCAACTATTGCCTCCACGACTATCGCTACCGCTTAGTGATAAAGTAAAGCAATTACATGGCGATTGAATTTAATACAATAAAGCGACAACTATATGGCTCCTGCCAGTTGCCGATAACTGTGTTACAAAACATGATCATCTCATACAATAAAATTTAGCATCATGTCTTGACCATATGTAACACCCACAATGCGGCTATATCTCCAACATGTCGGGGCACGACTTAGAGGCATAGCTGCATGGTAGGTTTGTTCCAAGAGGGGTAATCTTCACACAATCCCATGTACTTGATACGTCTCCAATGTATCTATAATTTTTGATTGCTCCATGCTATATTATCTACTGTTTTGGACTATATTGGGCTTTATTTTCCACTTTTATATTATTTTTGGGACTAACCTATTAACTGGAGGCCCAGCCCAGAATTGCTGTTTTTTTGCCTATTTCAGTGTTTCGGAGAAACAGAATATCAAACGGAGTCCAAACGGAATAAAATCTTCGGGAACGTGATTTTCTCACCGAACGTGATCCAGGAGACTTGGACCCTGCTCCAAGGAACAAAAGAGGCGGTCACGAGGGTGGGGGGCGCCCCCCCAGGGTGCGCCCCTGCCTCGTGGGCCCCTCATTGCTCCTCCGGCGTACTTCTTCCTCCTATATATACACACGTACCCCCAAACGATCAGAACAGGAGCCAAAAACCTAATTCCACCGCTGCAACTTTCTGTATCCACGAGATCCCATCTTGGGGCCTATTCCGGAGCTCCACTGGAAGAGGGCCGTCGTCACGGAGGGCTTCTACATCATCATAGCCTCTCCGATGAAGTGTGAGTAGGTTACCTCAGACCTTCGGGTCCATAGTTAGTAGCTAGATGGCTTCTTCTCTCTCTTTGAATCTCAATACAAAGTTCTCCCCCTCTCTTGTGGAGATCTATTCGATGTAATCTTATTTTTGCGGTGTGTTTGTTGAGATCGATGAATTGTGGGTTTATGATCAAGTCTATCTATGAATAATATTTGAGTCTTCTCTGAATTCTTTTATGTATGATTGGTTATCTTTGCAAGTCTCTTCGAATTATCCGTTTGGTTTGGCCAACTAGATTGGTAGTTCTTGCCATGGGAGAAGTGCTTAGCTTTGGTTTCGATCTTGCGGTGTCCTTTCCAAGTGACAGAAGGGGCAGCAAGGCACGTATTGCATCGTTGCCATCGAGGATAACAAGATGGGGTTTATTTCATATTGCATGAATTTATCTCTCTACATCATGTCATCTTGATTAAGGCGTTACTCTGTTTTTAACTTAATACTCTAGATGCATGCTGGATAGCGGTCGATGAGTGGAGTAATAGTAGTAGATGCAGAACTGTTTCGGTCTACTTGTCGCGGACGTGATGCCTATATACATGATCATGCGTAGATATTCTCATAATTATGCTCAATTCTGTCAATTGCTCAACAGTAATTTGTTCACCCATCGTAGAATACTTATGCTCTTGAGAGAAGCCACTAGTGAAACCTATGGCCCCCGGGTCTATTCTCATCATATCAATCTCTATCACTTTAATATTGTTTTGCTATTTACTTTGCCTTTACTTTTTACTTTGCATCTTTATACCAAAAATACCAAAAATATTCTATCTATTAGATCTCACTCTCGTAAGTGACCGTGAAGGGCTTGACAACCCCAAATCGCGTTGGTTGCGAGTAGCTATCATTTTGTGCAGGTACGAGGGACTTGAGCGTGGCCTCCTACTGGATTGATACCTTGGTTCTCAAAAACTGAGGGAAATACTTATGCTACTCTGCTGCATCATCCCTTCCTCTTCGGGGAAAACCGACGCAAGCTCAAGACGTAGCAAGAAGGATTTCTGGCGCCGTTGCTGGGGAGTCTGCGCAAAAGTCAATATACAAAGTACCCATCACAATCCCTATCTCTCGCATTACATTATTTGCCATTTGCCTCTCGTTTTCCTCCCCCCCAATTCACCCTTGCCGTTTTATTCGCCCTCTCTCTCTATCCTCCCTCTCTGTTTGCCTCTTTTGCCCGTTTGCTCTTATTTGCTTGTGTGCTAGTTTTCTTGCTTGTCGTTATGTCTGAAATTGGGGAAGTTATGGCCAATATGGGCGATAACAATATCATGGAAAATTCTGATGCTCCTACTAAAGAACCCACCATCTTTCATACAAAAAAATTCCGTGTTGGTAGTGGTAATATTATTGGAAAAGGAGTTATTCAAGATTTCTTTACTTGTGCTGGTGCTTTACCTTCTATGTGTAGTTCTATCCTTCACAGAACTAGTAGTCTTGCGGACGCTATTGCCATGCTTGTAGTTAAACTTGAAACACAATTCATGCACATGCATCCTTCCATACAAAGGATTTTTCTGGAATTTTCTAATATTGAGCATTCTTCTGTTAAGCGTGCCGCTACTATCTTTTTGGCTCATGAGTTTAGATTCATAATAAGAGAAGCCAAAGAAATCTTTGCGCATTATAGGGTGGACGCTTGCCGTCCTCCCATAGAGGCTATCCTCTTTGATCAAGAAGAAATAATGCGCTTTCAATCTCTAGATTATGTTGCTTTTAATGAAAATCTTAGAAGAAGGGTTCCTACCAAGGTTTTAGTTGATAGAATTTCTGAACTTAATGATGATTTGGCTATTCGAAATAATGAACTAGGATATTCTCTTGAATATAGGCTCACAAAGTTTTGTCAGAAGAATGCTTATAATGATGAATTGGTTGTGCATTATGAAGGACCAAAGGAGGAACCTATACCTCCCAAGGTTGATCTTGGGGATTTTTGTCCCGTTAAATTTAGTCCTTTTGATTACTTTTTCTTGCCTCAAAGAAAACTTGCTGCCGAACGTACATAATATGAAATGATTTTCACCAATCTATCCTATTACTATGGCAATACCTAGATCTATCCTCGCTTGTTATGCCTAGCTAGGGGCGTTAAACGATAGCGCTTGTTGGGAGGCAATCCAATTTTATTTTTATTCCTTGCTTTTTGCTCCTGTTTAGTAATAAATAAATTATCTAGCCTCTGTTTTGGTTGTGTTTTTTGTGTTTAATTAGTGTTTGTGCCAAGTAGAACCGTTGGGAAGACTTGGGGAAAGTCTTGTTGAACTTGCTGTAAAAAACAGAAACTTTAGCGCTCACGAGAACTGCTGCCATTTCTATTTGAAGAGTGCTATTTAGTTAATTATTTTTAAGATGATTAATAGATAAATTACTCACGTCCAGAAATTTATTTTAGAATTTCTGGGGTTCCAGATCTTGCGCTAGCTACAGATTACTACAGACTGTTCTGTTTTTGACAGATTCTGTTTTTCGTGTGTTGTTTGCTTATTTTGATGAATCTATGGCTAGTAAAATAGTTTATAAACCATAGAGAAGTTGGAATACAGTAGGTTTAACACCAATATAAATAAATAATGAGTTCATTACAGTACCTTGAAGTGGTCTTTTGATTTCTTTCGCTAACAGAGCTCACGAGTTTTCTATTTTGAGTTTTGTGTTGTGAAGTTTTCAAGTTTTGGGTAAGAATTTGATGGATTATGGAACAAGGAGTGGCAAGAGCCTAAGATTGGGGATGCCCATGGAACCCCCAAGATAATCCAAGGACACGAAAAATTCAAAGCTTGGGGATGCCCCGGAAGGCATCCCCTCTTTCGTCCACTTCCATCGGTAACTTTACTTGGAGCTATATTTTTATTCACCAACATGATATATGTTTTGCTTGGAGCGTCTTATATTATTTGTGTCTTTGTTTGTTAGTATGCCACAATCATCCTTTCTGTATACACCTTTTGAGATAGCCATACATGAATTAAAATTTGATAGAATACTCTATGTGCTTCACTTATATCTTTTGAGCTAAGTAGTTTTGCTCTATGTGCTTCACTTATATCTTTTGAGCGTTATAATTTTGCTCTATGTGCTTCACTTAGATCTTTTAGAGCACGGTGGTGGATTTGTTTTAAAGAAACTATTGATCTCTCATGCTTCGCTTAAATTATTTTGAGAGTCTCTTAATAGCATGGTAATTTGCTTAATAATAATATGCTTGGTATTCAAGATTTGTGAAACTTTCTTTTGAGTGTGTTGAATACTAAGAAAAGATTGAAGCATGATAATTGTTTTGAGATATGGAGGTGATAATATTAAAGTCATGCTAGTGGAGTAGTTGTGAATTTAAAGAATACTTGTGTTGAAGTTTGTGATTCCCGTAGCATGCACGTATGGTGAACCGTTATGTGATGAAGTTGGAGCATGATTTATTTATTGATTGTCTTCCTTATGAGTGGCGGTCGGGGACGAGCGATGGTCTTTTCCTACCAATCTACCCCCTAGGAGCATGCGCGTAGTACTTTGCTTTGATAACTTCTAGATTTTTGCAATAAGTATATGAGTTCTTTATGACTAATGTTGAGTCCATGGATCATACGCACTCTCACCCTTCCACCCTTGCTAGCCTCTCTAATACCGCGCACCTTTCGCCGGTATCATACACCTACCATATACCTTCCTCAAAACAGCCACCATACCTACCTATTATGGCATTTCCATAGCCATGCCAAGATATATTGCCATGCAACTTTCCATCATCTAGTTCATCATGACACATCCACCATTGTCATATTGCTTAGCATGATCATGTAGTTGACATAGTATTTGTGGCAAAGCCACCATTCATAATTTTCATACTTGTCACTCTTGATTCATTGCATATCCCGGTACACCGCCGGAGGCATTCATATAGAGTCATATTTTGTTCTAAGTATCGAGTTGTAATTGTTGAGTTGTAAGAAAAATAAAAGTGTGATGATCATCATTATTAGAGCATTGTCCCAGTGAGGAAAGAATGATGGAGACTATGATTCCCCCACAAGTCGGGATGAGACTCCGGACGAAAAATAAAAAAGAGGCCAAAGAAGCCCCAAAAAAAGAGAAAGGCCCAAATAAAAAAAATAAAAAAATGAGAGAAAAAGAGAGAAGGGACAATTTTACTATCCTTTTACCACACTTGTGCTTCAAAGTAGCACCATGATCTTCATAGTAGAGAGTCTCTCATGTTATCACTTTCATATACTAGTGGGAATTTTACATTATAGAACTTGGCTTGTATATTCCAATGATGGGCTTCCTCAAATTGCCCTAGGTCTTCATGAGCAAGCAAGTTGGATTGTAGCGACCCAACTCGGTAAGAGTCGAAGTCTCTGTGCTTACCGTGCTAGTCCCTGGATCGACTTGCTAGCACACACAGTACTCGATAAAATAACAGAAGTAACACACATCTCTTTATTACATCGATAGTCCAGGAGCAATACATTTATCACAAAATAGGGCATAAAGCCAATAAGCAAATACTGCGGAAGCAAAGAAGTAAATGAGTACAACTCCACGAGCAAGGTTGAGTGTAGAACATCGACCTATCGCACCTTAATCCTCGTCGGATATATCTGCAACGTGATAAGTTGCAGCCAAATGGGTCAGTACATTGAATGTACTGGCAAGTCACATCATAGTGTAATGAACCTACTTTTACATGCAGTTTGGCTGGTGGAAAGTTCTAAGTTTAGTTTTTTGCATAAAGCTAGTTTTTCCCTATTAGAAAAGATTGTTATTCTACTACTACACATTTGCATAGGATGAGTTGGCAAATCCGACTCCATCCGTCCCCAAGTTTCATTTAAAACCCAACTGTTTAATTAAAGGTGAGGAGATCTCCCGACATTTCCACTACTAGATGCTCAAGTTGTCCGTAACCGGGGACACAGCTAATCGATTAGGTTGACACTCTGCAGAGGTTTGCACACTTTTCCCCACAAGACTCGACCACCTCCATGATCGGAAGATCGAGACATAGTCTTTCGAAAATGTTCCCCCTTAACCCACGGATAGGCCGGTACACCTACCTCATTCTACATCTGCTAGCCCATCCCGGAAGGGGTCACACTAACTACTCAACTAAGCCAGAGCCCGTATTGGCTTGTGGCTGCGCACGTAAGCTTCTAGACATGAGAATACGATTGATCTCTTTGAGCCTGAGCGGACGGTCCACTAGTGGTGCACCACCATGGATTTCCCATGCGTGCCCCACTGTACTTCGCCACCATTCCAACAAGTTTCCGCCCAGGTAGTTCATTAATTATCTTAGGTCCTATTTACTACATTGTCACTCGTACTTTACAATGTTCACTCCCCAATCCACGTCTACTTAGGGAAGCAACATAATGTAAAACGATGGCGACAATGTTATAAGGTTCAGACCTACCTCAATGAACTACTAGGTGAAAAGCATAGTCATGCGGCATCAATTCCTACCATGCAGTCCTACCACAAAGAATAAGTGCGTAATAAAAACATAGGTAATGAAACATGATCAAGATGCAACTTGCCTTGGTATTGCTGGTTGAATTCTAAAGACTGATAATATTCTGCTTCGCACTCCGGGCAATCTATCGCAAAGAAGATAAAAAAACATAAGCAAACATTCAAGAGAACCAAGAAGAACATGCAAAGCAAAAGTCTCAGAAAAACCAAATGAACAAACATCACACTAGCATGAAAAATATTCTAAGTGTAAAACAACATGGGCCTATGGTTCAGGAAGTGATGTGAACTATAGTGCATACTATGCATACTAGTAAAAATATTAATAGGAAGATTCTAGTGTGTGAAAATTATTGTGACAAAGGTCCAGGTGATAGGGTTTGGCTACGGTGACAAAGTGCAAAAAGAATCAACTTAATCGGAGCTATGGTTCGAGAGATATGGCCATTTGAAGTTTGAATTTGAATCTGACAAAAGTTTGCAAAAGGTATACCACTGGGTAGGTCTAAACAATACGGAGAATTTGCCGCTGGTTTCATCAAGTTTCGATCTACGGTTTAAAAGTTATGGCTAATCTAAGCTTAGGGACTAATCTGTGATAAAAGGGACTAAACAGTGAAGAAAACTATCGCAAACAGGTCCCTGGCCACGTGGCGGCTCCTGGCTGGCCGAGCAGCGTCCGCTGCGGAGGCTATACGGCGAACGGCCGCTAAATAAGAAAAAAAACAACGACGGTGGCTAACTAAATAAAACCAACGCTCGGTTTAAATAAAACCGCACGGTCTAAAGGAAACCGACCGGTAGTTTTTAAAATAAAAACCACGGTTAACCGCGTACCGGTTCAACTAAAAAAACAACTAACCTAATCTAATCTAGGCCGTTGGTGACCGATCTAACGGGCGAGGGTGGGGCGGCGGCTTACAGCGGGTGGTGGTGGCCGGCGACGAGCAGAGGACGACGACGGCGGCTCGGGTCGAACGGGGTGGTGGCTACGGCGGGTCCCGGCATCGGTGAAGAAGACGTGGAGGTGCGGCGCGGCTTGGGCGTCGCGAAGGTGGTGTCGGCGTGCGTCAGCGACGTCCGGACGGGGCGGGGCGAAGACGGCAGCCTTCGGAGCTCCGGCGACTCCGGCGTCGACGGTGCGGCGGCTCCGACGGTACCTAGGGGCAAAAAATGTGTCAAAACGATGCACGTTGTCGCGGGGATCCAATTGAAAAAGGAAGGAGAGCTAGGGGGTGCCACAGACGACGAAATGGACGACGGAGTGGCGCGGCTCCGGCAAGATGCGAACGGCGACCGCGAGCAGTATGAGCGGCGTGGGACGAAGCGAGATGGCGAGGATGGAAGAGGGGGTCGAGGGGATTTTATAGGCGAGGGCATAGGGCACGGGAGCTGCGGATAAGCTCTATCCGAGCGCGAGGCGGCCGGGGTTGCGGGCGACGAGGCGCGGATGTTTATCCCGCGCCGTGCGGGAGGTTGGGAACGAGCTGACGAGGCGGGGCCCGCTTGGCAGTGGCAGCGGCGGTAGCGAGCGAGAGGGGGCGCGGGCGGTCGTCCGGTGCGGGAGGTTTCGGGCGCTGGCCTTGGGCCAAATGGCCAGCTGGGCCGGCTGGCCTGGCGCGGCTGGCTGAGCGCGCGCGTCCCTGGGCCGAACTGGTTTCGGTCCAGGCGGGTGAGTGCGTGTGTTTTTTTAACCTAAGACTAAAGTGTCCCTAAACAATTCAAATGAATTAATAAAAACACCACAATAATTTCTGAAATAACTATGCAATATTTAGAGCCTAATGAACATTAACTTAAGCATAGAACATTTTGAAAATATTTTCCTAATGCAATTAATGCACTTTTTGCAAATAAAATAAATACCAATAAACTCCATAACTTCAAATAATATTCAAAATAAAATTTCCCACTCTTTTATATTTTGAGGAAGTCATCTTATCCCCTCTCATTTGTTTTTCTCGAGTGGAAAAGATATTATTTGAATATAAAAAACTCCATAATGCAAAGAAATATGATATGCATTGAATGATTCTATTAACATCCAAATTTAATAAAAATTGGGATGTTACAAACCTACCCCCCTTAAGATGAATCTCGTCCTCGAGATTCGGGTTGGCCAGCAAAAAGGTGTGGATGGCCCTGTCTAAGATCTTCCTCTCGTTCCCAAGTAGCTTCCTCCTCGGTGTGGTGACTCCACTGAACCTTGCAGAACTTGATGATCTTGGTATGAGTGATTCTTTCTGCAGTCTCAAGAATCTTAATAGGTTTCTCCTCATAAGTCAGATCGCTCTCCAACCGAATTGCTTCTAGTGGCACTGTATCTCTCAAAGGGATCTCTGCCATCTCTGCATGACACTTCTTCAGCTGGGAAACATGAAACATATCATGAACTCCTGACAAAGCCTCTGGTAATTCCAATTGGTATGCAACCTCTCCTCTGCGTTCCAGAACTCTGTATGGTCCCACAAATCGTGGTGCTAACTTTCCTTTGACTCCAAATCTCTTAATACCTCGAAGTGGAGACACTCGAAGATATGCTCTATCTCCCACTTCATAGATCACTTCCTTGCGTTTAGCATCGGCATAACTTTTCTGCCTTGACTGAGCTATCTTAAGTCTGTCACGAATCAACTTGACCTTCTCCTCAGAATCCTTGATCAAATCAGGTCCAAACAATTTGCGATCTCCAACTCCATCCCACATCAAAGGTGTCCTGCATTTCCTTCCATACAATGCCTCGAAAGGGGCCATCTGCAAACTGGCTTGGTAGTTGTTGTTGTATGAGAACTCTGCGTAGGGTAAGTTATCATCCCAACTAGACCCACAGTCTAGCGCACACGCTCTCAACATGTCCTCTAGAATCTGATTGACCCTCTCTGTCTGCCCGTCAGTCTGTGGGTGGAAGGCTGTACTGAACTCTAGCTTGGTACCCAAAGTTTCGTGTAACTGTTTCTAAAACTTTGAGGTAAATTGTGTTCCTCTATCCGATACGATGCTCCTTGGAACTCCATGCAGACATACGATCCTGGTCATATATATCCTTGCCAGCTTAGCACTTGTATAGGTGGTCTTTACTGGAATGAAGTGAGCAACCTTGGTCAAACGATCCACTATCACCCAAATGGAATCATAACCTGAACGGGTCCTGGGTAACCCCGTGATAAAGTCCATACCAAGTTTATCCCATTTCCAATCAGGTATCGGCAACGGCTGAAGTAATCCTGCTGGTTTCTGATGTTCTGCCTTTACTCTCTGACATACATCACATATTGCCACATACTCGGCAATTTCTCGCTTCATACCGGCCCACCAAAAACTTTCCTTCAAGTCCAAATACATCTTGGTATTGCCTGGGTGTATCGAATATGGTGAGTCGTGAGCCTCCTGAAGAATCAACTTCCTGATCTCTGGGTCATTGGGTACACAAATCCGTTGCTCAAACCATATGGTTCCATGTTCATCCTCACGGAATCCTTCTGCTTTCCCTTTGCTCATCATTTCTTTGATCTCAGCAATACCTTGGTCCAACTTCTGGGCTTCTCTGATTCTTACCAACAAGGTGGAATGCACCTCGAGTGCGGCAACATAACCTCTTGGAAATATTTCCAATTGAAGGTCTCTAAGCTCATCACATAACTCCTCAGGTAAACCTCCTGCTGTAAGGGTATTAACATAACTCTTACGGCTCAAGGCATCTGCCACAACATTGGCTTTTCCTGGATGATAATGCAGACTCATGTCATAATCCTTTATAAGTTCCAACCATCTCCTTTGCCTGAGATTCAACTCTTTCTGCATGAAGATATACTTCAAACTCTTGTGATCCGTGTAAACATCACAACGATTCCCAATAAGATAGTGTCTCCATGTCTTGAGTGCATGCACTACAGCTGCCAACTCCAAATCATGCGTGGCATAGTTCAACTCATGAGGTTGAAGCTGTCGTGAAGCATAAGCTACAACCTTCCCCTCTTGCATAAGAACACCTCCAAGTCCCTGACGTGAAGCATCACAATACACCTGAAAGTCCTTGTGTACGTCAGGAAGGACTAACAATGGGGCTGTAACCAAACACTTCTTCAACTCTTGAAAGCTGGCTTCACACTCTTCAGTCCAAACGAACTTGGTGTCCTTTTTCAACAATGATGTCATGGGCCTGGCAATCTTGGAGAAATTTTCAATAAATCTCCGGTAATATCCTGCAAGCCCAAGAAAACTATGAATCTTTCCAACTGTGGTGGGTGCATTCCATTCCGTGACTGACTCTACCTTGGTAGGGTCCACTGCAATCCCTTCACCTGACACTACATGTCCAAGGAATCCGACTTCCTTCAGCCAAAACTCACACTTGCTGAACTTGGCATAAAGCTGATGTTCTCTGAGCTTCTCCAAAACTAAGCACAGATGTTCAGCGTGTTCCTCCTCATTCTTGGAGTAAACCAATATGTCATCAATGAATACCACAACAAACTTATCTAGGAACTCCATGAATACTTTGTTCATCATGTTCATAAAATAGGCAGGGGCATTAGTCAAACCAAAGGGCATGACTGTATACTCATAAAGCCCATACCTTGTGGTAAAAGCTGTCTTGGGTATATCCTTCTCACAAATCTTCAACTGGTGATAACCCGATCGAAGATCGATCTTGGAGAAAACACTAGCTCCTTCTAGCTGGTCAAACAAGTCATTGATCATCGGTAGGGGATACTTGTTCTTGATGGTAACCTCATTCCAAGAGCGGTAATCCACACACATTCTCAAGGTTCCATCCTTCTTCTCCACTAAAAGTACTGGGGCTCCCCAAGGTGATGAACTCGGGCGAATATACCCTTTCTCTAGTAACTCCTTAATCTATTTCTTGACTTCCTTCAAATCATTAGCAGGCATTCGATACGGCCTCTTGGAGATAGGCCCTGTGCCTGGCAGCAACTCAATCAAAAACTCAATCTCCTGATCTGGCGGCATACCCGGTAACTCATCCGGAAATACATCGGGATAATCCTTCACCACTGGTACTTCTTCCTGGATAACTCCCGTAAGAGAGTTCACCTGAGTCCTCTTAGGCTTAATCCTGGATACATACTTGATCCTCTTCTTCTCCGGGGTGGTGAGAAAAATCGATCTACTAGCACAATCAATGTTTCCCTCATACTTGGACATCCAATCCATCCCTAGGATTACATCCAACCCTTGTGATTCTAGTATAATCATATCTGTGGGAAAAACATGTCCCCCTATGTTCAAAGGCAATTGGAAATATCCCTGACTAGCCATAGACTCGGCTCCTGGGGAACTCACTAGAATGGGTGCCTTAAGAGCTATGGTAGGCAACTTATGTTTATCCACAAATCCCCTTGATATGAATGAATGCGATGCACCAGTGTCAAAAAGAATGAGTGCTGGAAATGAATTAACCAAGAACTTACCAATCACTGCGTCAGGCTGCTCATAAACCTCTTCCACATTGACATGATTCACATGTCCCTTAGTGAAAGGATTGGGCTTCTTGCCTCCAGAATTCCCATTGCCATTTCCATTCTGCGCCTCAAGGCACTCATTGGAGTAGTGACCTGTCTTCTTGCACTTGAAGCAGGTGATGTGACTCAGGTCCTTCTTCATCGGTGTGGAAGAATTGAAATGCTGCTGATTGCCATTTCCTCCATTACCATTGCCCTGCTTGTGACCATGGTGGTTGTGTCCATTCCCTCCATGATGAATGTGGCCCCCATGGTTATGGTGATTCCCTCCAAACTTGCTAGTGCCTGATCTAGAACTCCCTGAGTACGGGCTGTAGCGGGGTTTCTGTTGAACTCCCGAGTTATACTTCCCGTGACCGTACTTCCTCTTACGATTCTCCATCTGCTGGTGCTTGCCTTCAAGAATGATAGCCTTATCAACCAGCTCCTGATAGTCCGAAAATGTTGCCACAGTCAACTGAACTTCCAACTCATCGTTCAGTCCCTCCAGAAACTTCTCCTGCTTGGCTGCATCGGTGGCCACGTCCTCTGGGGCGTAACGGGCCAACTTACTGAACTCATCAACATACTGAGATACCGTGCATCCTCCCTGGTGCAAGCTGCGGAACTCCTTCTTCTTCAGACTCATGGCTCCAGCTGAAACATGAGCAGTGCGGAACGCCCGCTGGAACTGACCCCAAGTCACATTCTCCATGGGGTATGTGGTGGTGTAGTTCTCCCACCAAGCAGCTGCCAGTCCATCCAGCTAGTGGGCAGAAAACTTCACCTTCTTCGCATCATTGCATCCTGCTGTGGCCAGCTCCCTTCCTATCTTGCGGAGCCAGTCATCTGCGGCGATCGGCTCCGTGCTGCTAGAGAACACGGGTGGGTTCAGCCTCAGAAAACGGGTAAGACTGTCAACCGGGGGTGGCGGCGGTGGGTTGTTATTCTGGTTCTGGTTCTGAATGAGCATCTACATAAGAGCATTCTGTTGTTGGATCAATTGCGTAAGCTCCAGCGGAAAGTTGAATCCGGGGTCACGTCTTGGAGGCATCTGATGGGTTTCAGAGTGGATGAGGAGTTAGAATAGAACAAGGCCTAGCGAGTAAAATCACACTACCCATATGCACATGATAGCAATAAAACTTCAAATCACTCCAATTCAATTTCAAACAAAGAGGTTCACATGAATAATCAAACCTAAGGTAAGCCATGTCACAAGATTTGACAAGGTCTTACAAATGAAATAAAACTAATCGGATAACGAAATCGAATTTCTAAACCCTCATGGTGGTATAAAATCTAAGTCTCATCAGATGAGGACCAGTCAACCATGTCGACATCGGGTGTCCTTGCATCGCTCTCCGTGTCTTCATCTCCGAGCTCATCATTTTGGTCTCTCTCTTGGCTGACATAGGCACCATACGAGTGATCCTCCTGGATGTTTTCTCCCTCATCCAGCTTCTCCTCGGCCTCCTCGAGCTCAAGCTTTAGGTCGTATATCTTCTCCTGCAGTGCATCCAGCTCTCCTTCGTGCTCAATGCGAGCGTCCTAGAGCTCCTCCTCTAGCTCGGCCTTGCGGGTCATGAGGTTCTTGATGACGACCATGTTGTCGGACAGCTCCAGCTCCATCATACGAATGTGCTCCTCCATATCCTGGATATGGGATGCTATCGTCTCGTCCTCTAGGGTACGCACCACATCTCCATTTGCGTCGCGGCGTCTGTACATCACGAAGGAGGTCCTCTTGAGGTCTTCGTCATACACCTCCCGAATGCGTCCGAGAGCAATGTGAGCAGCGGTACCCCTGCCCAAGCCCCATGTTGCGGTATCCACATGGAAATCAATGGGCTTGGTGCGGTTTCCGAGGATGCATCCGGGGATATGAGCATCGATCCTCCAACGTGTCTCCTCGGGCAGGGTGGCGGTGAAGGTTCCAGTGAATGTGGGAAGCCCAATCTTTAGGTGCTTCGTGATCTTCACTAGCTGCCTTCCAAAGGGCAAGGTCTCATCGGGCTGCTCGAACTCAACAAGGGTGGACGACATCTACATTTTGAAAAAGAGAAGAAATTAGTATTGAAGTAGAGAAGGTATGAGACCAAAGGATATATATGGAAAATGAAAACTATAGTTTTTATCCTATGGCTTTTCTCCATTTCTATGGGTCGCATCCTACAGTCAACGTGTGCTCTGATACCATCTTGTAGCGACCCAACTCGGTAAGAGTCGAAGTCTCTATGCTTACCGTGCTAGTCCCTGGATCGACTTGCTAGCACACATAGTACTTGATGAAATAACAGAAGTAACACACATCTCTTTATTACATCGATAGTCCAGGAGCAATACATTTATTACAAAATAGGGCATAAAGCCAATAAGCAAATACTGCGGAAGCAAAGAAGTAAATGAGTCCAACTCCACGAGCAAGGTTGAGTGTAGAACATCGACCTATCGCACCTTAATCCTCATTGGATATATCTGCAACATGATAAGTTGCAGCCAAATGGGTCAGTACATTGAATGTACTGGCAAGTCACATCATAGTGTAATGAACCTACTTTTACATGCAGTTTGGCTGGTGGAAAGTTCTAAGTTTAGTTTTTTGCATAAAGCTAGTTTTTCCCTATTAGAAAAGATTGTTATTCTACTACTACACATTTGCATAGGATGAGTTGGCAAATCCGACTCCATCCGTCCCCAAGTTTCATTTAAAACCCAACTGTTTAATTAAAGGTGAGGAGATCTCCCGACATTTCCAATACTAGATGCTCAAGTTGTCCGTAACCGGGGACACGGCTAATCGATTAGGTTGACACTCTGCAGAGGTTTGCGCACTTTTCCCCACAAGACTCGACCACCTCCATGATCGGAAGATCGAGACATAGTCTTTCGAAAATGTTACCCCTTAACCCACGGATAGGCCGGTACACCTACCTCATTCTACATCTGCTAGCCCATCCCGGAAGGGGTCACACTAACTACTCAACTAAGCCAGAGCCCATATTGGCTTGTGGCTGCGCACGTAAGCTTCTAGACATGAGAATATGATTGATCTCTTTGAGCCTGAGCGGACGGTCCACTAATGGTGCACCACCATGGATTTCCCATGCGTGCCGCGCTGGCCTTGGGCCAAATGGCCAGCTGGGCTTCCTCAAATTGCCCTAGGTCTTCATGAGCAAGCAAGTTGGATGCACACCCACTTAGTTTCTTTTTGAGCTTTCATATACTTATAGCTCTAGTGCATCCGTTGCATGGCAATCCCCACTCACTCACATTGATATCTATTGATGGGCATCTCCATAGCCCGTTGATACGCCTAGTTGATGTGAGACTATCTTCTCCTTTTTGTCTTCTCCACAACCACCATTCTATTCCACCTATAGTGCTATATCCATGGCTCACGCTCATGTATTGCATGAAGATTGAAAAAGTTTTGAAAAAGTTAGAGTATGAAACAATTGCTTGGCTTGTCATCGTGGTTGTGCATGATTCAAATACTTTGTGTGGTGAAGATAGAGCATAGCCAGACTATATGATTTTGTAGGGATAACTTTCTTTGGGCATGTTATTTTGAGAAGACATAATTGCTTTGTTAGTATGCATGAAGTATTATTATTTTTTATGTCAATATAAACTTTTGTCTTGAATCTTTATAATCTGAATATTCATACCACAATTAAGAATATTTACATTGAAATTATGCCATGTAGCACTCCGCATCAAAAATTCTATTTTTACCATTTACCTACTCGAGGACGAGCATGAATTAAGCTTGGGGATGCCTGATACGTCTCCAACGTATCTATAATTTTTGATTGCTCCATGCTATATTATCTACTGTTTTGGACTATATTGGGCTTTATTTTCCACTTTTATATTATTTTTGGGACTAACCTATTAACCGGAGGCCTAGCCCAGAATTGCTGATTTTTTGCCTATTTCAGTGTTTCGGAGAAACAGAATATCAAACGGAGTCCAAATGGAATAAAATCTTCAGGAACGTGATTTTCTCACTGAACGTGATCCAGGAGACTTGGACCCTGCTCCAAGGAACAAAAGAGGCGGTCAGGAGGGTGGGGGGCGCGCCCCCTGCCTCGTGGGCCCCTCGTTGCTCCTCCGGCGTACTTCTTCCTCCTATATATACACACGTACCCCCAAACGATCAGAACAGGAGCCAAAAACCTAATTCCACCGCCGCAACTTTCTATATCCACGAGATCCCATCTTGGGGCCTGTTCCGGAGCTCTGCCGGAAGAGGGCCGTTGTCACGGAGGGCTTCTACATCATCATAGCCACTCCGATGAAGTGTGAGTAGGTTACCTCAGACCTTCGGGTCCATAGTTACTAGCTAGATGGCTTCTTCTCTCTCTTTGAATCTCAATACAAAGTTCTCCCCCTCTCTTGTGGAGATCTATTCGATGTAATCTTCTTTTTGCGGTGTGTTTGTTGAGATCGATGAATTGTGGGTTTATGATCAAGTCTATCTATGAATAATATTTGAATCTTCTCTGAATTCTTTTATATATGATTGGTTATCTTTGCAAGTCTCTTCGAATTATCCATTTGGTTTGGCCAACTAGATTGTTAGTTCTTGCCATGGGAGAAGTGCTTAGCTTTGGGTTCAATCTTGTAGTGTCCTTTCCCAGTGATAGAAGGGGCAGCAAGGCACGTATTGCATCGTTGCCATCGAGGATAACAAGATGGGGTTTATTTCATATTGCATGAATTTATCTCTCTACATCATGTCATCTTGATTAAGGCGTTACTCTGTTTTTAACTTAATACTCTAGATGCATGCTGGATAGCGGTCGATGAGTGGAGTAATAGTAGTAGATGCAGAACTGTTTCGGTCTACTTGTCGCGGACGTGATGCCTATATACATGATCATGCGTAGATATTCTCATAATTATGCTCAATTCTGTCAATTGCTCAATAGTAATTTGTTCACCCATCGTAGAATACTTATGCTCTTGAGAGAAGCCACTAGTGAAACCTATGGCCCCCGGGTCTATTCTCATCATATCAATCTCTATCACTTTAATATTGTTTTGCTATTTACTTTGCCTTTACTTTTTACTTTGCATCTTTATACCAAAAATATTCTATCTATCAGATCTCACTCTCGTAAGTGACCGTGAAGGGCTTGACAACCCCTAATCGCGTTGGTTGCGAGTAGCTATCGTCTTGTGCAGGTACAAGGGACTTGAGCGTGGCCTCCTACTGGATTGATACCTTGGTTCTCAAAAACTAAGGGAAATACTTATGCTACTCTGCTGCATCATCCCTTCCTCTTCGGGGAAAACCAACGCAAGCTCAAGACATAGCAGTACTGAATAAGAAAGGGATAAAGAGTTGGCTTACAATCACCACTTCACACAAATACAAGTTAAACATACATCATCCAGAGTACAATCAATGTCCGACTACGGAACCAAAATAAAAGAATACAACCCCAAATGCTATATCCCCGATCGTCCCAATTGGGCTCCACTACTGATCAACAAGAATGAAACAAAATAACAATCAAGATCTTCATCGAGCTCCCACTTGTGCTGGGTTGCGTCACCTGCACTGGTATCATCGGCACCTGCAACTGTTTGGAAGTACCTGTGAGCCACGAGGATTCAGCCATCTCATACCCGCGAGATCAAGACTATTTAAGCTTATGGGTAGGAAAGGGTAGTGAGGTGGAGATGCAACCTCACTACGGTTTAGAAGAAATTGAGATGGCAAACTCAAATATCAAGAAGGATTAGTATTCCCATAGAAATATGAGAACACCGCTTAGGAAAAGATATGGAATCAACATTTGACTTCGAAGCAACTCGAATACCACAACTCAAAACAAAAGAAAGGATTGGCTTGCAAAATAAGCCGGAACAAACATATGATAGATCCCATCTCGTATCATGTGTCTGTTGAAAAGAATTCGTACGTGATACTTGAATTCCCACTTATAAACTCCCGAAACTTTCTGGTTATGCAATCAGGTGTTGGGGATACATGGGAAGCATAATATCTCACCCAAACTAACAATTCCTACATCCAGATGTATCCATCCTTCAACACATAACCAAGAAGCCTTCGAAATTCATTTACCTCAACCTTCGAAAAGCATCCGCTATACGAGTTATGGCAATACTCCCGAACTCCCGCCCCAGTACTGGGTGGCGTCAAGGTTATCTCACCAACAACTGCATAAAAGAGATTTTCGATGTCGGCGAACTCAGGTATTCCAGAACTGCAACGATAAAATTGTGACGAAAACACCTCGGAGCTCAACTCCCCGGGACACTGCCACAACCCCTAAATGTCAGGAGGCACCAAGAACAATGTTCTCATCACAAAACCATCGGAATGATTCCAAGATACCCACATGATTCTAAATTTTTTTTAGTGAAATTTGAGGAGAGAAGAGTCAAAACTCTACGTCATGAGGCCTCACCAGAGCGACGAAGGGACTGAGGAGTAAAAAGAATCCTACTCTCTGATATTTACAATCCTAAGACTCAAAACATTTTGTTCAAAACTCAACAACGTCAGCGATTTGATCAAGCAGGGGTCTCCTAAGTCGGGGATGGCTCTGATTACCAACTTGTAACACCCACAATGCAGCTATATCTCCCACGTGTCGGGGCACGACTTAGAGGCATAGCCGCATGGTAGGTTTCTCGCAAGAGGGGTAATCTTCACACAATCCCATGTACTGAATAAGAAAGGGATAAAGAGTTGGCTTACAATCGCCACTTCACACAAATACAAGTTAAACATACATCATCCAGAGTAAAATCAATGTCCGACTACGGACCCAAAATAAAATAAGACAACCCCAAATGCTAGATCCCCGATCGTTCCAACTGGGCTCCACTACTGATTAACAGGAATGAAACAAAACAACGATCAAGATCTTCATCAAGCTCCCACTTGAGCTGGGTTGCGTCACCTGCACTGGTATCATCGGCACCTACAACTGTTTGGAAGTATCTGTGAGCCATGAGGACTCAGCAATCTCACACCCGCAAGATCAAGACTATTTAAGCTTATGAGTAGGAAAGGGTAGTGAGGTGGAGCTGCAGCACTAAGCATATATGGTGGCTAACATACGCAAATAAGAGCGAGAAGAGTAGCAACGCAACAGTTATGAACTAGAAGTGACCAAGAAGTGATCTTGAAACTACTTACGTTCAAGCATAACAGAAGAACCATGTTCACTTCCCGGACTCCGCCGGAAAGAGACCATCGCGGCTACACACGCGGTTGATGCATTTTAATTAAGTTAAGTGTCAAGTTCTCTACAACCGGATATTAACAAATTCCCATCTGCCCATAACCGCGGGCACGACTTTTGAAAGTTCAAAACCCTGCAGGGGTGTCCCAACTTAGCCCATCACAAGCTCTCACGGTCAACGAACGATATTCCTTCTCCCGAGAAGACCCGATCAGTCTCGAAATCCTGGTTACAAGACATTTCGACAATGGTAAAACAAGACCAGCAAGACCGCCCGATGTGCCGACATCCCGATAGGAGCTGCACATATCTCGTTCTCAGGGCAACACCGGATGAGCGCTCTGTACAACTAAAACCAGCCCTCAAGTTTCCCCAAGGTGGCGCTACAAAGGACTCTAGTTCGGACCAACACTTAGAGAAGCACTGCCCCCCCCCCCCCGGGGGGGGGGGGGTTAAAATAAAGATGACCCTCGGGTTGGCCGACCCGAGGGAAGGGTAGGTGGTGGTGAGGCAAATGGTAAAACCAAGGTTGGGCCTTGCTGGAGGAGTTTTATTCAAAGCGAACTGTCAAGGGGTACCCATAACACCCAACCGTGTAAGGAACACAAAATCAAGGAACATAACACCGGTATGACGGAAACTAGGGCGGCAAGAATGGAACAAAACACCAGGCATAAGGCCGAGCCTTCCACCCTTTACCACGTATATAGATGCATTAATTAAATAAGAGATATTGTGATATCCCAACATATCCATGTTCCAACATGGAACAAACTTCATCTTCACCTGCAACTAGCAACGCTATAAGTGGGGCTGAGCAAAGCGGTAACATAGCCAAACAACGGTTTGCTAGGAAGGAGGGTTAGAGGCTTGACATGGCAATATGGGAGGAATTATATAGCAAGTGGTAGGTAGCGCGACATAGCAATAGAGCGAACAACTAGAAAGCAAAGATAGAAGTGATTTCGAGGGTATGGTCATCTTGCTTGAGATCCGGCAAGGAAGAAGAACGAGTCCATGAAGAAGACAAACGGACGTAGTCGAACGGATCCTCACAAACACGACGTTATCGGAACTAACCCGAAGAAGCAACACCAGAAAGAAGCAAACAACATAGTAAACAACCATCACATAATCATGGCATGATGCTCAACCAACTATGTTGCATGCCCGGTTTAATGAAGCATGGCAAAGTGCACAAGCAATCCTACCAATTAAGTGGAGCTCAATACGCAACTTCGTTGCATATTAACGAAACACCACGTGACTTATTTAGTTCTCTCTCGTTTAAGTACTCAACAACATTAAATGTTTGTTAGCATGACAAGGGGTGAAGCATAAGTAAATTAAAGGTTTACACAAGTTTAAATGAGGCCGGAACAACAAACAACAATTCCGGTAAATCCCCATATGCAATATTTGAATTTGGTACTGATATGCCCTAAACACAATTTTAGAGTTATTAACCATGCAAAGTAATGCCACCATGTTAAACTAGGCATTTTTCTACCCCATTTACATATAAAGTTTATTAAATTTGGAGCTACGGTTATTAAGTTATGAAATAAAGCATTTTAACATGGCATACGAGCAAATTGAACAAACATCAAGTTTAAACATGTCAAACATGCATGAAAATTGGATATTATGAAACTAGATGAAATTCTAGTCAAGTTACATATATAACTTATTTAGATCCGATGCACGGTTTGTGAGATATGATATGCATGAAGTTTAGGGGCTAATCTGCAAAACTGTTGTGTATGGAATAATTAACGAATTCACAGACGCCAAAAAAACATACGCGGGCCGAATTTGGCTGGCCCAACAGGTGAAGAAAACAAGAGGAGGGGGCGCTTGGGGGTGCTCAGCAAGGGCCTTGGCCTGGTTGGCAGAGGAGGCCAGCGGCGCTGAGGAGCCTTGCGCGGCACAGGGGAGCGACTGGGCCGGCTGGCCCACGCGCGGAGTAGATCTGGCGTTCGGCTGGACCTGGGTCAACGAAGACAAATGGGAGCGGGGTCAAACGAGCTCCTCTGCTAGAACGAAGTAGAGGCACGGTGCGGCTGCAGGCAGGGGCCGGAGACGGGGCGTCAGAGCGGTGTGAATCAGGGCGGTGGAGGCGCAGGCAAGGAGATGTCGAGCTGATCCGACGCTGCGGTGGCCATGGGGCTCGGGCGTGAACTTGACGGCCAGCTAGAAGAATCGAAGGTGGCGATGGCCCTGACTCCTGCAGGGAGGAAGGAGGCGGCGGAGCCTGCGGGAGCTGGTCGCCGACGGTGAGGTCCCAGCGAGCAGGCGGTCAATGCGGGAGGCACGGTCGGGAGCTGCTCTCCCAAACCAAAACGAGCATGGAGGCGGGCGAGCGCTGGCGGCTAGCGAGGAAGGGGAGCAGCGGCTGGCAGGAACTTTGACGGGGACGGAGCAGCGACGGGGATCTCCGGTGGTGGTGGAGCTTCACAAGGCGACGGCGTAGGCGACGAACTGGAGGAGGTGCTCGGGTGGCTTGGCGTCCATAGCGGCTTCCTGTTCGTCCTGAAGCGAGAGGGATTGCGATGTGAGGGAGAGAGAAGAGTGAGGGGAAGGGAGGAAGAGCGACGTAGGGCTCATCTGTTGATGGAGCTCATCGGGGAGGGAGCTCCGGTGGTGCTGCGGCTTGCAGCACGCGAAGGACAGGCGAGGATGGAGGGAACGAGGCAGGAGGCCGCTCGAGGAGATCGAGCGCTGGAGCGTGGGGCTCTCTGTTGATTGTGGTAGGTGAGAGGATGAACTGGGAGGCCAAGGGCTGTTCGATCTGGATCTGACGGTCTAGACAAACAGTGGGATGGATGGATGTGGTTGGGTGGATCTGGAAAACGAGGTAGCAATCCTGGTTGGGTCGTTGCTGGATCCGAGGAGGGTGGCGGCGCAGGAGGGGCTAGGAGCTAGGAGCTAGGCTAGGGTTTAGTTTAGATAGGTTTGGTTAGGGGTGGTCTATATATATGGAAAGGAGGGAAGTTTGGATCTTTCGATCGAAATCCGACGGATGAGAATAGAAATGCTAGGGAGTCCAAAAAATAAAATGATGATATTTTGGGGATGTTTGGGGATGATCCGGACCCAACGGTGACGACTGTCCGGGTTGGGTTCGGGACAACTTTCGGATGCGCACTCGAGGGTGGTCGATGCACTGTGCAAGGAGGGATTTTGAGGCCTGGCGGTTGGTAGGGAGGAAAAATAGGGAAAGCCTGGCAATAGTTTTCGGAGACCAAAAACGTCCGACGTTTGACCGGCTATATTGCCGCTATAGTTATCCGTTGAGGCATCAAACGAACTCCGAATGCGATGAAACTTGGCAGGCGGCCTACCTACAACATAACAACACCACATGCCAACTTTCAACCTATTCCGAGAACATTTTCCGCCCACTCATAAAATACTATTTCGGACATGCCGCGGGCGTGTGCAAGTGTGTCTGGGCTAAGAACGGGCAACGGAAGGAACAGGGAGACCGGGACGGATGCAAGTTTGAAGACATGATGATGCAATGCACATGATGATATGGCAAGATGCAACACGCAAACGAATGACAAGGCAACAACAGCGAATAATTGGGAGACACCTGGCGCATCAGTCTCGGGGCATCACAACACTCCACCACTACGAGAGGATCTCGTCCCGAGATCTAGGATGGCACTGGAGGGAAACGGAAGAGGAAGAGAAGAGGTAAAACTAAGTTGCTTCTTTGACAAATGAGTGAAACCAAATAACCTTGCAATGTTGAACAAATTGAAAGAAAGAATACAATGAAGATGAACAAAGTTGAAAACACTCCGTTAGAAAAGAGGAACAAGGAACATTACGGGAACCTTGTGGGTTGAAAGACATAAGAAAAGGGTTACAATGGACAAATACATGCAAGCACTCCGGTTGAAACGAGATGAACAAGGAACGATAAGGATCAATTACGACAACACTCCAGTTGGAAAAGGAAGGTAAAGAATATGAGCTTGACAAAATGAAAGCACTTGGATGAGACTCCGGTTAGATGAGGAATGATAGACCCAGCACTCCGGTTAAAACAAGATAGAGAAGGAATAAGAATGATATAATTTTGACAACACTCCGACTGTAAATGGAAGGAATTGAACATGAACTTGACAAGATACGAGTATGCTTGATGAAATGAACAACACACTGCCTTCGGAACTATTGAAAGAATGGCACAAGGGTAAGAAAGATTTCCGACAGCACTCCGGTTGAGAAGGGAGGTAAAACTTGATAAGATGAGAGAAGTTGAATGAAGGACACGACACTCCGGTTGAATGGATAGACAAAGGAAAGAGCATGATCTTCGCAAAACGAGATGATAGGACGAAGAGAGGAACATCACCATGCCTCCGGAACAAATGAATGGAAAACTAGATGGTTGGAAAGAAAAGAACGGAGAAGAAGAATGACAACTCTCGCAAATAAAATTGAAAGAGCATGCTTACGAAGAAAATATTGAATGGAGTTGTTGGATTATCAACAACGAAAGCATAAGCTTGATGTGGGCTAATGGAAGACATCTCGAAACTGAGGTGAAATTCTGGCACTAATGAAAACAATAGATTGGATTGATATGAACAAGGAGACGAGAAACTTATTTCACCGGGATGATAAATGGAGAACTTGGGTCATTTATAAGCACCATAAATAGCAACAACCCTTAGGGAAAGCTTTAGGTGAAATATAACCCAAGATAACTCCAATGAAGAGATTGATTGGTTGAAAAGATGACTTGAGCAAAAAGAAAATGATGGATTTAGATATATCACTCTTGAAAACTTGTGAATCATGGAACACGAAGGGAAATTATCAAGAATGACATAACACCACCTCAAAAGATGAGATATGAAAGAATTGCGCTTCGGTTGCAAATGGAAGAATGCTTGAGCTCCTCAAAATAAGACATGTGTTGAGCATCATGTTTATTTGAGAGTATAGCTTGGCGGATCTTAACTTCGAGAGAAACCTTGAGGACAATTGAAGAATGAAAGTAATCCTTGACGGACCACCATGAAAAAACTCTCGAAGAACTCCGGATAGATAAAAGAAGGTCGCAAGGAAAAGAAGTTTGAAAAGAATAAGATGAATCCTTGGAATGATTTAGATGAATCTTCGCGACGAGATAAAGCGCAAAAAATCTTGAAACTTCGGGGAAAAAAAGATGAAACAATTGAAACCGAGAATTTGATGAACCTCCGGAATAGGAATTGAATTCACTCGATCAAACAATAATAAGAATTACGTTATGCTTATCCTTCACCAATTTAAATTGATGACACACAATGGATTTGGCATACTACTTATTCTTCTTGAAAAAGGATTGGGGAGGGATATAGCGTAAACTTGAGAAAAATCTTCGACGAACCACCGGTAGGATTTGGAAACAACGAATGAATTGATATGATAATGAAGGAAGAAGAATCTTTGAACAGAGCACCGTAAGAATTGAAAATGAATGAAGAAAAGATAAAGAAACACCGGGAAGAATTAGAGAACGAATGAAGATACTTGAGGGAATTGATACACGAGAGCGAATAGATCACGAACTGATTAGAGGAAACTTGAATGATGCACCGGTAAAATTTGGAGAATGAGAGGTGAAAGATGGAATGAATAATTCTGAGATGATGGGCTCCGAAGAATCAAACTGAAAAGATTCCTGAATTTGCTCCGGATGGGTGAAAAGAATTCTCACAATCGAAAACAATTATGGGAGGATGGCATAAGGCTAGCACCAAGAATCTTCAAGAGAACGGATAAGGATTTAAGAGGAACTCTTCTTCAGTCTATAAATGCAGAGAATGACGAGAAGAAACACCACCATGAATAGTTGAGATACTCTGGGATGACGAATAGAAAGATTGAGCCAACGATGAAAATAATTTGACAGATCTTGGAGAAATACAAATGACTGATGATAATTCATTCTTACGTCAAACTTGGAGAAGAATTTGAGAGTAACTCCAGGAAAATAGAAGAGTCAGGTAAGATGTAACATCCCAAAATTCTAAATTTTGGAATGTTATAATAAATAGATAGATTTGAATTGATTGTTCGTTTGTTGTGTGATTGATTGACTGAGAGTGAGTGAATTTGAAACTTTTTGAAAGTTAAATGAGAGGGAATAAAAGGACTTGCCCAAACATCAATTTTTGCATTTATGTTCTCCATAAATTCAAATTATTTTCAAATGCAAAACCCTAGAGAGAAGATGACATGACTTCTTCCATTTAATTAAATGAAAAAGGGTTTTTTGAAAAGATCTGAATTTCATCCGGAAATATTTTCAAATTCAGAGACTCTAAGCAACTCAAAGATTTTCATGAGAGAAGATAAAATGACTTCTTCAAAACATATGAAATATGAGTAGGGAGTTTAAAAGGATCAAATTTAAAATCCTTTTGAAATTATTTTCAATTTGGAGTTATTTGGGTTTTATTCAAATTATTTTTCTCCAAAAATAAAATATATGGAAATTAGGGTAAAATTATTCCCTACATCAAAAAATTGGAGAGAAATAAATTTGAAATCATTTTGGTATTATTAAATGATTTTTATTGGATTTTATTAGAGCAGTAGCACTCTTTGAATTATATGAATTTTTATGGATTTTATTTGACTTTACAAAAATGTTCACGTTGTAGAAAATCTTTTTATGAAAATTTTGATATATTATATGCCTATATAATATTTTTATTTATTTGGTTTTTATTATTTTAGTTTGTGTGGTAAAATGTTTTTTAAAAATATATATATCTCCTCCGGACCGACCGGGCCGGCCCAGCTCGCCAGGCAACGGCCCAGCCGGCCCACGCCGCTCGCCCGCTCATCCCTGAGCTCCCGCTCGGGAGTCCGCCGCCTGTATGCCTCGCCGGCGACGCCGTGTCCGGGCAGGGCTTCGTCTCCGCCCCGGCCCCTCGCGCAAGGCACCGCCTCTCCTTCCCCGCCTTAAAAGCCGCCGACCCCGGCCTCTTCGTCCTGCTCGCATCGCGCCGCCACAGCCGCATCTCACCGCCGCTGCCACCGCCACCGGAAGCCGCAGGCGCCGCCCTCGTCGCAGTCGACCGCCGCCGACGCCACCACCGCAATCGCCGCTCCACGCCGCCCCTCCCCGTGCTCTTCGCCGCCTCCCCCGACGCCCAGAGCCGCGACCCCGACTGGAGCCGAGCCACCGCCGCCGTCCCGCATCGTCGGACTTCGCCGCCACTGCCGCGGTAACTCCCCGCCCGCTCTCGTCCGTTTGATCCTAGATAGACGGCCAGATTAGATCGATTTGTTTTTTTGAATCGGTATGCTCTAAATAGCGAACGTTCACTGGTTAGGCCTCTGTAGAAGACGAATTCGTCACTTATGCCTCTGTAGCGAGCATTCACTCAATAGGATTTTTCTTTTTCTTTTCATTTTCGACCAGGGACCTATTTGTGATAATTTTCTTCACAGGTTAGTCCCTGTACTTCATTCGATCACAACTTTTTGCTCGTTTGTCCAAATCCAACGAAACCAACGCCCACTTCTTCTTTATGATCTCCTCTATCGAGTAATCCAACTCAAATATGCTTTTGAAAGTTTTAAAATTTGAATTCAAATAGATTTGTATTCGAACTTCGTTTGATCATAACTTGAGTTCCGTAGCTCCGTTTGAGTTGATTCTTTTTGCGAGTTAAAGCTCTTGACCTAAACTTTCTGATAAGGAAAAATTCACATAAATTTGGTACTGTTAGAATTGTTTTATGTTGCAAGAGTTATTTGCTTGGTTTTGATGTTTTCCGAATTGTTTTCTTTGTTCTTTCCGATCTTTTGAGTGATTGCTTATGTGTGGTTACTATTGCTTGCTTACGATAGATTGACCAGAGTGTGATGAGTAGAACTGTCAAGAGTTTTGAGTGCAAATCATCTTCATCAACAGTACATGCAAGTTCACACTTTGATCATATCCCTTTCATACCCAGTTTTTATGCATTAGTCTCACCCTTAAACATTGCATGAGTAGGATTGATAACATGTGGGTATTGGGAAGTAGTTGATGAGGTAGGAACCTATTGCCCTACATTCAAACCTTGGGAGTTACTTTTGCGTTATGCTCTTATTGCTATGCTATGCTCGTAGACGTGGATTGGTTTGAGAGAATTCATGACAGATGTGAGAGTTATTATTTAATGGTTAACTTAAGGTGGCAACTTTAATACACATCTGGGTGGATTGGTTGGGGCACCTGGAGAACTCAGTGTTTGCCCAAGGGGATCCCGGAGGACCCGTGTGATCACCCTATGGAATGCCACCCAGGCTCAAAGGGATCATAAGATTATTCATGCTAGAAACTTCCGTGTGCAGCCAAAAGCTATTATGGGCTCTAGCATTGTTGAGTAAGTTGTGTGAAGCTCCTGAAGAGGTGGATCAACATGTAGAGGGATGTAGGTTGGTATGGTCTTCCCGGAGTAAGGAGTTAATGCTTCTAAAAGACTGTGTCTCGGTCATCCATTTCTCAAACACCCTGTAGTGCGAGAAATCCAACGGAGGAGATCGAGTCTTGTGGGGAAAAGTGCGCAATCCTCTGCAGATTGTACAAACTAATCATGGTTAGCCATGTCCCCGGTTATGGACATCTTGAGTATCTGGTTCTTGGATTATCATATTGATCTCATCACGTTACTTAAATAATTTGTTGGGTTATTGATGTTAATTTGGGATTGAGTTGGAGGAACCTTCTAAATATTTTTTTAACCAACTTTGTAGTTAATAAATTATATTCTTTTCCAGTAGGGAAAATTGGCTTTTCGCAAAAACATTATAACCATAGAGCTTTTCCACCAGCCAAATATGCATGTAGTGATAGCTATTATTCATCATTATCCTCTGGTGTGAATTTGCCAGTACATTCAATGTACTGACCCTTTGTGGCTGCAACTCTCATGTTGCAGGACTTCTTACAACGAGTAAGTGATATGTTAGGGTTGCGATTTCTACACTCAACTTTGCCGTTGGTGTTGATGGGAATCCACAACCTTGTTTTTACTTCCGCTATTTGGATTGAGGTAATAGTATTTACGTTATTTCATACATGCGATTTACCTCTATTATAAATCCTCGAGTACTGTGTGTGTCAGCATACTGATCCAGGGATGACACTTAAGCACAGAGACTTGACCGTCTGAGGTCGGGTCGCTACAAGACAAGGGGATCCCGGAGGACCCGTGTGATCACCCTATGGAATGCCACCCAAGCTCAAAGGGATCATAAGATCATTCATGCTAGAAACTTCAGTGTGCAGCCACAAGCTATTATGGGCTCTAGCATTGTTGAGTAAGTTGCGTGAAGCTCCTGAAGAGGTGGATTAGCAGGTAGAGCGATGTAGGTTGGTACGGTCTTCCCGGAGTAAGGAGTTAAAGCTTCTAAAAGACTGTGTCTCGGTCATCCGTTTCTCAAACATCCTGTAGTGCGAGAAATCCAACGGAGGAGATAGAGTCTTGTGGGTAAAAGTGCGCAAACCTCTGCAGAGTGTACAAACTAATCATGGTTAGTCGTGTCCCCGGTTATGGACATCTTGAGTATCTGGTTCTTGGATTATCATATTGATCTCATCACGTTACTTAAATAATTTGTTGGGTTATTAATGTTAATTTGGGATTGAGTTGGAGGAACCTTCTCACTATTTTTTTCAACCAACTTTGTAGTTAAATAAATTATATTCCTTTGCAGTAGGGAAAAATTGGCTTTTCGCAAAAACATTATAACCATAGAGCTTTTCCACCAGCCAAATATGCATGTAGTGATAGCTATTATTCATCATTATCCTCTGGTGTGAATTTGTCAGTACATTCAATGTACTGACCCTTTGTGGCTGCAACGTCTCATGTTGCAGGACTTCTTACGACGAGTAAGTGATACGTTTGGGTTACGATTTCTACACTCAACTTTGTCATTGGTGTTGATGGGAATCCACAACCTTGTTGTTACTTCCGCTATTTGGATTAAGGTAATAGTATTTACGTTATTTCATACATGTGATTTACCTCTGTTAAAAATACTCGAGTACTGTGTGTGTCAGCATACCGATCCAGGGATGACACTTAAGCACAGAGACTTGACCGTCTGAGGTCGGGTCGCTACAAGATGGTATCAGAGCTTGACTATAGGACGTAACCCCTAGAAACTGGCAAGCCCATAGGAAAGATTTTCTCTACAACTTCATTTTCAAAAGGATCTTTTACCTCTCTTCTCTTCTGAGCTTATTCAAAAATTCCCTTTTAGTGAGACTATACCCCTTTCCCCATTTGACCACAAAGATTCGAATGATGAGACCACTCCAAGAAGGACAAGATATCGAACAACCAAGACCAGTTCGGAATGAAGATGACTTTACCGTGCATTATAATAATGGAAACTACGACGGTTGAAGACTCCGAAGACTAGAAGAATTTGAAGGCCCTGTAGAATTTTCCAGATTTGTGTGACCTAGGAAGGCTACCCTATTGGAATTTTTTATACTATGGAAGCCGTCAATACTCGAGATCAAGGTGTATCAGAGAAAGATCGGAACATGGAGCATGAGAACTCAAAGTTTTGTCAAGAAAACCCTAAGGCAGGAGATACCAACTATGGAAGATAGCTCATGGCAATGACAAGGGCAGAAACACGGTTATCCATGATGTCATCGCCACTTATACTATGGTCACCAAGCTGAGCTAAGCATGCATTTCTTCGGAAGGATTGCATGGTAGAAGGCTGATGGAGCACCTATCAGCAAAAAAATAAAGTTTTAACCTTAGCCGGTGTATCACCAAGATCTGGAGTAGTACATCAAGAATTTTAAGATGGAGCTCCAGGAAGCCGTATTAGACAAGGAAGCATTTCGTGAAGAACTCAGGAACCAGAAGCTGAATGTAGCCAAGCTGGAAGAGCTACAACCTCAAGGTACCGGAGATTTGTCAGGAACTGAAGGACAGTAGGACCATGGCTCATGCCAAGGATGTTGAAACCCAGTAGTTGGAACGCAACTCCAGAAATATTAAAGGATGTCACTAAAGACTTCGCGATAACAGAAATCTGGCAGAGGAACTTGAGAAGGACAAGCACGATCGAAATAAGCCATCGGAGACATGAACAAGACTCGTAGAGCTTGATGACTTTGAAGATTTATTGACCTTTATAAGACCCAACCCATGTTATATGCCTACATTAGATGCGATGTTTGTGAGCTGTCATTTGTTTGATGTTTTTCTGACAGCCACAAAAAAATCTGTCTTTTCAAAACCATTGTTTGTATTGTGTGTATCCCTCTCCCTGTCTCTCATCTCACCCCAAAACCCATGGACCCAATAGAGGATGAATGGATATGTGCTTGTATTTTCTGGACCGATGAGTCAATTGGAGACGGGCCGATGGATTCAGAACATGGAGGATCACATGAAGAATAACCCTATAGTCGGAAAGGATATGACACAGCATGCTCTTCAGTGCTTTGAAAGAGGTGCTGCTACTTGGTGGAGGATGTACCAAACCATGAATGGATGGCAAGGAGTAACCACTTGGAAAGAATTTAAGTTAGACTCTGCAAAGATCTCATCTTGTGTCCCAGAAGTTGAAGCCTTATGGAAAGGATATGAAGAAACCTTGTGCATGCAAGACTTTTGGAGAAATAGGACACACCCATAAATAACACAAGGATGAATGCCCTAATTGTGAAGGAAGTCACCCAGTTGAAGAATGCCCAAATAGGCAGATTACTTGTTTCTTGTGTGAAGGGACTACCCACTATCCTGCTTAGTGTCACATTGACCCCATGGTATGAAGAACTGTACAGCAGAAGAAAGAAGTAAAGAAAGGAGCCCTTATAGAAATTTTAGAAGAACCCGTGATGAAGGAAGATGTGGAGGACACACCTAAAGAAGAACCAATTAGACCCTGCACCAAGTCGTGCTATTCATGTGGAGAAGAAGGACACATCTCCCAGAATTGTCTGAATGGAGATCTAGTAAAATTGTTGACGGAGGAAGTAGAGTATGACCCATAAGAAATAGAAGCCATGATTGGCATGGAAAGGTCTAGGAAGAGAAGTAGATTGGATTCCAGGAAGGACCTGAGTCATATCACCTGTTACAGGTGCAAGGAGTTAGGGCACTACCCCAGCAGTTGCCCAAAAAGGAAACCTCGAGACTTGTCAGAAGTAATATGTTTTCGTTGTAATGGAGCAGGGCATTTTGCCAGAGAATGCCCCAAGGAGAAGGAGACTTGTGATAATTAGTTGTGTTTGTGAGAAGTATAGTAGTAGCAGTGAGAACATTTTCTTTTATATTGAGGGGTTGAGTTGATGCATGTAATGGATATGCAGGAGATTGTAGTAATTTGAGGATCAATAAAGTTAGTAGTGTTGGTACTGATTTGGATTTTATGAGTTATTACTCTATGAGGAAAGATGTTGACCATTTTCGAGGATATGAGAAATATGGTCTACGGAAGATTGGAGCATCTTAAGGGTGGTAGTACCCTGTGAGGACACTTGACCTCTGGAAAGGATTATGATATTCCACGGAGTGGACTTCATAAGTATGAGTTTTATCTCGATATGTTGGATACCCCAAGAACATGAAGGGATGAAGTACTATTGGATATAAAGGAGATATGATGTTGGTAATATGGAACAATTGTAACTCCATGATGAGTTGAGTAATCACGTCTGAGTTTGGTACAAATAGAAGGAAGAGAGAAAGTACAATTGGATGGATTTAAGAATGCTAGGAAGCTGGATGTTGGATTAATGATCAGTTGCCCCGATGATGAGTTCAAGGTTTGCAAGTGATGAGATGGGCCATAACCCATAGGCCCCAGGATCTGCCAAGAAGCAAGCACATTCTTGCTGAAGGAAAACCCTGGAAGAAGTTACGATTTTATCGACAGACGATCTTATAGGAGTAACGCAAAACCTGAGAGTTGTGAAGGAATGATAGATGTTTGTTTGGCTTGTAGAATCAATGGATTTATTCGAACCCAGTTCATCGACAAGAGAAATTCTGCAATGCTTGTGAGGATGACCTAGTGTTAGAATGCGAGATTCGCTAAACCATATACAAGGTAATGATTTGGGTGCGGGATGGATTGATCACCATACCGACTTACTCTTATTATTCGCCTTGCTATATGGGATAGTAAATCTGAGTGACTTACCTATAGTAGAGAGACGACGATCAAAACCTTGTTTAAGCCTTAGAATGGTATAGGTATTTTTCCCTTGTACAAGGCAACTTTTGCCAACCATAGGTTATACGGTGAGGATCAACCGAGACCCATTTCCTGCAGGAGAAACCATAAATTGCTGACCACCATGAGATATCGATAGTTGTTTAGTATTGGCGCCAGACCCATTAGCTAAGAAAACATGCTCATAGAAGAACCTTACCTAGATGAAAGACAGAAGAATTGAGGAAACGGTTATGCCACTACCGAAAGAGCCCAGATAAGGAATTATCCCGAAGATCTGAGAAGACCGACACTGTTAACAATATGGATGAAGTATATGAGTTTTGATGGAACCGTAACCATGCTTTTAAGGGTGGTAGCACCCCATACCACGGGAGACGATCGATGAATTTTGAGAAGACCCCGACCCTAACCTATTTCTTTCTAGCCTCTCCGAATCTCGAGGACGAGATTCATTTTAAGGGTGGTAGGTTTGTAACATCCCAAAATTCTAAATTTTGGAATGTTATAATAAATAGATATATTTGAATTGATTGTTTGTTTGTTGTGTGATTGATCGACTGAAAGTGAGTGAATTTGAAACTTTTTGAAAGTTAAATGAGAGGGAATAAAAGGACTTTCCCAAACTTCCATTTTTGCATTTATGTTCTCCATAAATTCAAATTATTTTCAAATACAAAACACTAGAGAGAAGATGACATGACTTCTTCCATTGAATTAAATGAAAAAGGGTTTATGAAAAGATCTGAATTTCATCCGGAAATATTTTCAAATTCAGAGACTCTAAGCAACTCAAAGATTTTCATGAGAGAAGATAAAATGACTTCTTCAAAACATATGAAATATGAGTTGGGAGTTTAAAAGGATCAAATTTAAAATCCTTTTGAAATTATTTTCAATTTGGAGTTATTTGGGTTTTATTCAAATTATTTTTCTCCAAAAATAAAATATATGGAAATTAGGGTAAAATGATTCCCTACATCAGAAAATTAGAGAGAAATAAATTTGAAATCATGTTGGTATTTTTTTTAAATGATTTTTATTGGATTTTATTAGAGCAGTAGTACTCTTTGAATTATATGAATTTTTATGGATTTTATTTGACTTTACAAAAATATTCACGTTGTAGAAAATCTTTTTCTGAAAATTTTGATATATTATATGCCTATATAATATTTTTATTTATTTGGTTTTTATTATTTTAGTTTGTGTGGTAAAATGTTTAAAAAATATATATATATCTCCTCCGGTCCGACCGGGCCGGCCCAGCTCGCCAGGCAACGGCCCAGCCGGCCCACGCCACTCGCCCGCTCGTCCCCGAGCTCCCGCTTGGGAGTCCACCGCCTATACGCCTCACCGGCGACGCCGTGTCCGTGCAGGGCTCCGTCTCCGCCCCGACCCCTCGCGCAAGGCACCGCCTCTCCTTCCCCGCCTTAAAAGCTGCCGACCCCGGCCTCTCTCTCCTCCTCGCATCGCCGCCACCGCCACATCTCACCGCCACCGCCACCGCCACCGGAAGCCGCAACCGCCGCCCTCGTCGCCGTCGACCGCCCCCGACGCCACCACCGCCACTGCCGCTCCATGCCGCCCCTCCCCGTGCTCTTCGCTGCCTCCCCCGACGCCCAGAGCCGCGACCCCAACAGGAGCCGACCCGCCGCCGTCCCGCGTTGCCGGACTTCGCCGCCACCGCCGCGGTAACTCCCCGCCCGCTCTCGTCCGTTCGATCCTAGATAGACGACCAGATTAGATCGATTTGTTTTTTATTTATTTTTTTCGAATCGATATGCTCTAAATAGCGAACGTTCACTGGTTAGGCTTCTGTAGAGGACGACTTCGTTACTTATGCCTCTGTAGCGAGCGTTTGCTCAATAGGATTTTTCCTTTTCTTTTCATTTTCGACCAGGGACCTATTCGTGATAATTTTCTTTGCAGATTAGTCCCTGTACTTCATTCGGTCACAACTTTTCGCTCGTTTGTCCAAATCCAACGAAACCAACGCCCACTTCATCGTTATGATCTCCTCTATCCAGTAATCCAACTCAAACATGTTTTTGAAAGTTTTAAAATTTGAATTCAAATAGATTTGTATTCGAACTTCGTTTGATCATAACTTTAGTTTTGTAGCTCCGTTTGAGTTGATTCTTTTTGCGAGTTAAAGCTCTTGACCTAAGCATTCCGATAAGGACAAATTCACATAATTTTGGTACTGTTAGAATTGTTTTATGTTGCAAGAGTTATTTTCATGGTTTTGATGTTTTCTGAATTGTTTCCTTTGTTCTTTCTGATCTTTTGAGTGATTGCTTATGTGTGGTTACTATTGCTTGCTTACGATAGATTGACCGGAGTGTGACGAGTAGAACTGTCAAGAGTTTTGAGTGAGAATCATCTTCATCAACAGTACAGGAAAGTTCACACTTTGATCATATCCCTTTCATACCCAGTTTTTATGCATTTGTCTCACCCTCAAACATTGGATGAGTAGGATTGATAACATGTGGGTATTGGGAAGTAGTTGATGAGGTAGGAACCTATTGCCCTGCATTCAAACCTTGGGAGTTACTTCTACGTTATGCTCTTATTGCTATGCTATGCTCATAGACGTGGATTGGTTTGAGAGAATTCATGACAGATGTGAGAGTTATTATTTAATGGTTAACTTAAGGTGGCAACTTTAATACACATCTGGGTGGATTGGTTGGGGCACCTGGAGAACCCAGTGTTTGCCCAAGAGGATCTCGGAGGACCCGTGTGATCACCCTACGGAATGCCACCCAGGCTCAAAGGGATCATAAGATTATTCATGCTAGAAATTTCCGTGTGCAGCCAAAAGCTATTATGGGCTCTAGCATTGTTGAGTAAGTTGCGTGAAGCTCCTAAAGAGGTGGATCAGCTGGTAGAGGGATGTAGGTTGGTATGGTCTGCCCGGAGTAAGGAGGTAATGCTTCTGAAAGACTGTGTCTCGGTCATTCATTTCTCAAACACCTTGTAGTGCGAGAAATCCAACGGAGGAGATCGAGTCTTGTGGGGAAAAGTGCGCAAACCTCTACAGAGTGTACAAACTAATCATGGTTAGCCGTGTCCCCCGTTTATGGACATCTTGAGTATCTGGTTCTTGGATTATCATATTGATCTCATCACGTTACTTAAATAATTTGTTGGGTTATTGATGTTAATTTGGGATTGAGTTGGAGGAACTTTCTCAATATTTTTTTCAATCAACTTTGTAGTTAAATAAATTATATTCCTTTGTATTAGGGAAAAATGGATTTTCGCAAAAACATTATAACCATAGAGCTTTCCCACCAGCCAAATATGCATGTAGTGATAGCTATTATTCATCATTATCCTCTGGTGTGAATTTGCCAGTACATTCAATGTACTGACCCTTTGTGGCTTCAACGTGCAGGACTTCTTACGACGAGTAAGTGATACGTTAGGGTTACGATTTCTACACTCAACTTTGCCATTGGTGTTGATGGGAATCCACAACCTTGTTGTTACTTCCACTATTTGGATTGAGGTAATAGTATTTACATTATTTCATACATGTGATTTACCTCTGTTATAAATCCTCAAGTATTGTGTGTGTCAGCATACCGATCCAGTGATGACACTTAAGCATAGAGACTTGACCGTCTGAGGTCAGGTCGCTACATAAGATTCATTCAAAAGATACACTGTTGAACGATTTTGAAGAGAGATTGCACCGGTTGATTTAAATGGGTTGAATGAGATAACAACCTCGAGATATCTTGAACGAATCAAGAATGGAAACGTGAATCTTCGAGACATCTTGAGCACTCCGGAACAATTGAATAGCGACAATTGGATGATTAAGAGGAGCACCGGCATGAGAAAACATTTTAACCGAGGAAATGATATGATCGACAAATCTTGACTTGAATCCATCGGAGAAGAAAAGGAACGAAGAATGATAAACTAGTAGAACATCTTCATGAGAATCACTGGGTAAGAACATTGAAGCAAAATAACGAAGAGACTTCACAACAAATAAAAATGGATGCTTGATTAAGATATATGAGTCCTTGAAGAAAAGGGTGGGAGGGAGGGAAAAACAAAGGAAACTTGGGGACAGATGAAGCGAACAACGTTGAGAAGACTTTGAGTTGATCTTGCGGATGTTGAAATGATCGGATCCACTTGAAGAGAAACACACCGGTTTAGAAGAAATTGAGATGGCAAACTCAAAGATCAAGAAGGATTAGTATTCCCATAGAAATATGAGAACACCGCTTAGGAAAAGATATGGAATCAACATTTGACTTCGAAGCAACTCGAATACCATAACTCAAAACAAAAGAAAGGATTGGCTTGCAAAATAAGCCAGAACAAACATATGATAGATCCCATCTCGTATCATGTGTCTTTTGAAAAGAATTCCTACGTGATACTTGAATTCCCACTTATAAACTCCCGAAACTTTCTGGTTATGCAATCAGGTGTTGGGGATACATGGGAAGCATAATATCTCACCCAAACTAACAATTCCTACATCTAGATGTATCCATCCTTCAACACATAACCAAGAAGCCTTCCAAAATCATTTACCTCAACCTTCGAAAAGCATCCGCTATACGAGTTATGGCAATACTCCCGAACTCCCGCCCCAGTACTGGGTGGCGTCGAGGTTATCTCACCAACAACTGCATAAAAGAGATTTTTGATGTCGGCGAACTCAGGTATTCCAGAACTGCAACGATAAAATTGTGATGAAAACACCTCGGAGCTCAACTCCCCGGGACACTGCCACAACCCCTAAATGTCAGGAGGCACCAAGAACAATGTTCTCATCACAAAACCATCGGAACGATTCCAAGATACCCGCATGATACTAAAAAAATTAGTGAAATTTGAGGAGAGAAGAGTCAAAACTCTACGTCATGAGGCCTCACCAGAGCGACGAAGGGACTGAGGAGTAAAAAGAATCCTACTCTCCAAAATTTATAATCCTAAGACTCAAAACATTTTGTTCAAAACTCAACAACATCAGCGATTCGATCAAGCAGGGGGCTCCTAAGTCGGGGATGGCTCTGATTACCAACTTGTAACACCCACAATGCAGCTATATCTCCCACGTGTCGGGGCACGACTTAGAGGCATAGCTGCATGGTAGGTTTCTCGCAAGAGGGGTAATCTTCACACAATCCCATGTACTGAATAAGAAAGGGATAAAGAGTTGGCTTACAATCGCCACTTCACACAAATACAAGTTAAACATACATCATCCAGAGTAAAATCAATGTCCGACTACGGAACCAAAATAAAAGAAGACAACCCCAAATGCTAGATCCCCGATCGTCCCAACTGGGCTCCACTACTGATCAATAGGAACGAAACAAAACAACGATCAAGATCTTCATCGAGCTCCCACTTGAGCTGGGTTGCATCACCTGCACTGGTATCATCGGCACCTACAACTGTTTGGAAGTATCTGTGAGCCATGAGGACTCAGCAATCTCACACCCGCGAGATCAATACTATTTCAGCTTATGGGTAGGAAAGGGTAGTGAGGTGGAGCTGCAGCACTAAGCATATATGGTGGCTAACATACGCAAATAAGAGCGAGAAGAGTAGCAACGCAACATTCATGAACTAGAAGTGACCAAGAAGTGATCCTGAAACTAATTACGTTCAAGCATAACAGAAGAACCGTGTTCACTTCCTGGACTCCGCCAGAAAGAGACCATCATGGCTACACACGCGGTTGATGCATTTTAGTTAAGTTAAGTGTCAAGTTCTCTACAACCGGATATTAACAAATTCCCATCTGCCCATAACCGCGGGCACGGCTTCCGAAAGTTCAAAACCCTGCAGGGGTGTCCCAACTTAGCCCATCACAAGCTCTCACGGTCAACGAAGGATATTCCTTCTCACGAGAAGACCCGATCAGTCTCGAAATCCTGGTTACAAGACATTTCGACAATGGTAAAACAAGACCAGCAAGACCGCCCGATGTGCCGACATCCCGATAGGAGCTGGACATATCTCGTTCTCAGGGCAACACCGGATGAGCGCTCTGTACAACTAAAACCAGCCCTCAAGTTTCCCCAAGGTGACGCTGCAAAGGACTCTAATTCGGACCAACACTTAGAGAAACACTGGCCCCCCGGGGGGGGGGGTTAAAATAAAGATGACCCTCGGGTTGGCCGACCCGAGGGAAGGGTAGGTGGTGGTGAGGCAAATGGTAAAACCAAGGTTGGGCCTTGCTGGAGGAGTTTTATTCAAAGCGAATTGTCAAGGGGTCCCCATAACACCCAACCGTGTAAGGAACGCAAAATCAAGGAACATAACACTGGTATGACGGAAACTAGGGCGGCAAGAGTGGAACAAAACACCAGGCATAAGGCCGAGCCTTCCACCCTTTACCAAGTATATAGATGCATTAATTAAATAAGAGATATTGTGATATCCCAACATATCCATGTTCCAACATGGAACAAACTTCATCTTCACCTGCAACTAGCAACGCTATAAGTGGGGCTGAGCAAAGCGGTAACATAGCCAAACAATGGTTTGCTAGGAAGGAGGGTTAGAGGTTTGACATGGCAATATGGGAGGAATTATATAGCAAGTGGTAGGTAGTGCGGCATAGCAATAGAGCAAACAACTAGAAAGCAAAGATAGAAGTGATTTCGAGGGTATGGTCATCTTGCCTGAGATCCCGCAAGGATGAAGAACGAGTCCATGAAGAAGACAAACGGACGTAGTCGAACGGATCCTCACAAACGCGACACTATCGGAACTAACCCGAAGAAGCAACACCGGAAAGAAGCAAACAACATAGTAAACAACCATCACATAATCATGGCATGATGCACAACCAAGTATGATGCATGTCCGGTTTAATGAAGCATGGCATGGCAAAGTGCACAAGCAATCCTAAATATTAAGTGGAGCTCAATATGCAACTCCGTTGCATATTGACGAAACACCGCGTGACTTATTTAGTTCTCTCTCGTTTAAGTACTCAACAACATTAAATGTTTGTTAGCATGACAAGGGGTGAAGCATAAGTAAATTAACGGTTTAGGTAAGTTTAAATGAGGCCGGAACAACAAACAACAATTCCGGTAAATCCCCATATGCAATATTTGAATTTGGTACTGATATGCCCTAAACACAATTTTAGAGTTATTAACCATGCAAAGTAATGCCACCATGTTAAACTAGGCATTTTTCTACCCCATTTACATATAAAGTTTATTATATTTGGAGCTACGATTATTAAATTATGAAATAAAGCATTTTAACATGGCACAGGAGCAAATTGAACAAACAGCAAGTTTAAACATGTCAAACATGCATGAAAGTTTGATATTATGAAACTAGATGAAATTCTAGTCAAGTTACATATATAATTTATTTAGATCCGATGCACGGTTTGTGAGATATGATATGCATGAAGTTTAGGGGCTAATCTGCAAAACTATTGTCTCTGGAATAATTAACAAATTCGCAGACGCCAAAAAAACATACGCGAGCCAAATTTGGCTGGCCCAACAGGTGAAAAAAAATAAACAAGAGGAGGGGGCGCTTGGGGGCTGCTCTCCCTGGGCTTTGGCCCGGTTGGCAGAGGAGGCCAGCGGCACTGAGGAGCCTTGCGTGGCACAGGGGAGCGGCTGGGCCGGCTGGCCCACGCGCGGAGTAGATCTGGTAATCGGCTGGACCCGGGTCAACGAAGACAAATGGGAGAGGGGTCAAACAAGCTCCTCTGCTCGAACAAACAGAGGAGCGGTGCGGCTGCGGGCACTGGGAGACGCGGCTCCGGCGGGCAGGGGCCGGAGACGGGGCGTCGAAGCGGCGTGAATCCGGGCGGTGGAGGCGCAGGCAAGGAGAGGTCGAGCTGATCCGACGATGCGGTGGCCATGGGGCTCGGGCGTGAACTTGACGGCCATCTAGAAGAATCGAAGGAGGCGACGGCCCTGACTCCTGCAGGGAGGAAGGAGGCGATGGAGCCTGCGGGAGGTGGTCGCCGGTGGCGAGGTCCCGACGAGCAGGTGATCAACGCAGGAGGCACGGTCGGGAGCTGCTCTCCCGAACCAAAACGAGCATGGAGGCGGGCGAGCGCTGGAGGCTCGCAAGGAAGGGGAGCAACGGCTGGCAGGAACTTCGACGGGGACGGAGCAGCGACGGGGATCTCCGATGACGGCGGAGCTTGGCAAAGGTGGCGACGTAGGCGACAAACTGGAGGAGGTGCTCGGGTGGCTTGGCAGCTTGGCGTCCATAGCGGCTTCCTGTTCGTCCTGAAGCGAGAGGGATCGCGATGTGAGGGAGAGAGAAGAGTGAGGGGAAGGGAGGAAGAGCGGCGCATGGCTCATCTATTGATGGAGCTCGTCGGGGAGGGAGCTCCGGTGGTGTTGCGGCTTGCCGCGCGCGAAGGACGGGCGAGGATGGAGGGAACGAGGCAGGAGGTCGCTCGAGGAGATCGAGCGCTGGAGCGTGGGGCTCTCTGTTGATTGCGGTAGGTGAGAGGATGAACTGGGAGGCCAAGGGCTGTTCAATCTGGATCTGACGGTCCAGACGAATAGTGGGATGGATGGATGTGGTTGGGTGGATCTGGAAAACGAGGTAGGAAGGCTGGTTGGGTCGTTGCTGGATCCGAGGAGGGTGGCGGCGCGGGAGGGGCTAGGAGCTAGGCTAGGGCTTGGTTTAGACAGGTTTGGTTAGGGGTGGTCTATATATATGGAAAGGAGGGAAGTTTGGATCTTTCGATCGAAATCCGACGGACAAGAATAGAAATGCTAGGGATTCCAAAAAAATAAAACGATGATATTTTGGGGATGATCCGGACCCAACGGTGCTGACTGTCCAGGTTGGGTTCGGGACAACTTTCGGACGCGCACTCGAGGGTGGTCGCTGCACTCTGCAAGGAGGGGTTTCGGGGCCTGGCGGTTGGTAGGGAGGAAAAAGATGGAAAGCCCGACAATAGTTTTCGGAGACCGAAAACGTCCGACATTTGACTGGCTATATTGCCGCTATAGTTATCCGTTGAGGCGTTAATCGAACCCCGAATGCGATGAAACTTGGCAGGCGGCCTACCTACAACATAACAACACCGCATGCCGACTTTCAACCAATTCTGAGAACATTTTCCGGCCACTTATAAAATACTATTTCGGACATGCCGCGGGCGCATGCAAGTGTGTCTGGGCTCAGAACGGGCAACAGAAGGAACAGGGAGACCGGGACGGATGCAAGTTTGAAAACATGATGGTGCAATGCACATGATGACATGGCAATATGCAACACGCAAACGAATGACAAGGCAACAACAGCGAATAACTAGGAAACACCTGGCGCATCGGTCTCGGGGCGTCACACCATATCACATCGCAACATGGCCTGCAAAAACAAGTTAGACATCCTCTACTTTGTTGTTGGAAGTTTTACGTGGCTGCTATGGGCTGATCAAGAACCATTCTTACCTACGCATCAAAACCACAATGATATTTCATCAAGTTAGTGTTGTTTTAACCTTCAACAAGGACCGGGCATAGTCACACTCGGTTCAACTAAAGTTGGAGAATCTGACACCAGCCAGCCACCTGTGTGCGAAGCACGTCGGTAGAACCAGTCTGGCGTAAGCGTACGCGTAATGTCGGTCCGGGCCGCTTCATCCAACATTACCCCCGAACCAAAGTATAACATGCTGGTAAGTAGTATGACTTGTATCGCCCACAACTCACTTGTGTTCTACTCGTGCATATAACATCTACACATAAACCTGGCTCGGATGCCACTGTTGGGGAACGTAGTAATTTCAAAAAAATTAATACACACACGCAAGATCATGGTGATGCATAGCAACGAGAGGGAAGAGTATCGTCCACGTACCCTCGTAGACCGTAAGAGAAAGCGTTATGAGAACACGGTTGATGTAGTCGAACGTCTTCATGATCCGACTGATCCAAGTACCGAACGCACGGCACATCCGAGTTCAGCACATGTTCAGCTCGATGACATCCCACGAACTCCGATCCAGCAGAGCTTCAAGGGAGAGTTCCATCAGCACGACGGCGTGATGACGGTGATGATGTTGCTACCGACGCAGGGCTTCGCCTAAGCATCGCTACAATATGATCGAGGTGGATTATGGTGCAAGGGGCACCACACACGCCTAAGGGATCAATGATCAACTTGTGTGTTCTAGGGTCCCCCTGCCCCCGTATATAAAGGAGCAAGCGATACGTCTCCAACGTATCTATAATTTTTGATTGCTCCATGCTATATTATCTACTGTTTTAGACATTATTGGGCTTTATTATCCACTTTTATATTATTTTTGGGACTAACCTATTAACCGGAGGCCCAGCCCAGAATTGCTGTTTTTTGCCTGTTTTAGGGTTTCGATGAAAAGGAATATCAAACGGAGTCCAAACGGAATGAAACCTTCGGAAACGTGATTTTCTCATCGGATAAGATCCAGGAGACTTGGACCCTCCGTCAAGAAAGCCACGAGGCGGTCACGAGGGTGGAGGGCGCCCCCCTAGGGTGCGCCCCCTGCCTCGTGGGCCCCTCGAAGCTCCACCGACGTACTTATTCCTCCTATATATATCCACGTACCCCCAAACGATCGGGGACAGAGCCAAAAACCTAATTCCACCGCCGCAACTTTCTGTATCCACGAGATCCCATCTTGGGGCCTGTTCCGGAGCTCCGCCAGAGGGGGCACCGATCACGGAGGGGTTCTACATCATCATCCAAGCCCCTCCGATGAAGTGTGAGTAGTTTATTTCAGACCTACGAGTCCATAGCTAGTAGCTAGATGTCTTCTTCTCTCTTTTTGGATCTCAATACAATGTTCTCCCCCTCTC